>NC_140591.1:361548373-361795873 GCF_964204655.1 Triturus cristatus
ATCAGATCCCACCACAGACTCAACATAACTCCTACGCAGACGACACTCAACGGATCTTCTCCCCTCCTGAAGACCCCCACAACCCCAAAACCAACTTCTGCAATGCCATGACCAACGTAGCCAAATGGATGTGAGACAACTGTCTCCAACTCAACTCTGACAAAACTGAAGTACAGATCTTTGGGAAGAACACTTGCACATGGGACGTCTGGTGGCCTGTAGAACTTGGACCCACACCGACTGACCACGCACGCAACCTTGGCATCATCCTCGACAACCAACTGATCATGGAAGGACAAGGTAACGCAGTCACCACCTCCTGCTTCCACACACTTCGCATGCTCTGAAGACTCTTCAGATATATCCTAACCAACTCCAGAAAGACCATCACTAAGGCCCCATCATCAGCCACCTCAACTAAAGCAACGCCCTCTAGGCCAGCATCTCAATCCAGCTCCTCAGAAGACTCTAGACCATACAGAACACTGTGGCCAGATTCATTGTGGACCTCCTCAAATGAAACCACATTGCCCCTCACCTGAGAGACTCCCACTGGCCGCCATCCAGAAAAGTTGCTAGTTGAAGATCCTCACGCACACCTTCAAAGCTCTCCATGACCTAGAACTTGCCTACCCCAACCATCGACTGAATGTCCACCAACCTGCTAAACACTTATGCTTCTCTACACTCGCCCTTGCATATACCCCCTACATCAGATGCACCCACAGCAGTGGCTGCTCCTTTTCCTACATCACAGCCATGACCTCCCCCTCCAGCTCCGTACGGCCCCCTAGCTGGCAAATATCAGAAAGAGACTCAAGACTTGGTTCTTCAATGGAGACACAGAGCCCAGATACCCCTAGGGGTAACAGAGCTCTGCTTCATATATACAGACTGATTGATGTCATGTAACAGAGGTGGCTAACCTCTACAGCTTACTTATAGAAAGTCAATTTTACCAACAAAACAAACACAAACTAAGTCCTCTAATGGACTACTTGGAAGACACTTGGGTTGGCAAACTGCACCGCTCTGGACAAAGACAACAACAGAAATTTAAAATACCATGTTGGAAGGTCTATGACAGCACCGTAGATCAAGAAGCCAAAACCAACAACTCAGTAGAAGTATGACACAATGCCTTTCAAGCCACACTATCGAGAACCCACCATACACGTTACAAATTCATAGAAGCACTGCAAATTCATAGAAGCACTGCTAAAAGAACAATAGAGCCATCAGTTACCCAAGATAAACCAAAAGTAAATAAACAAACCAGTAGAATGTATGACATGCTACAAATGTAAAGTTAGAATCTTTATCAACAAAAATGGACTACACTACTTAGTGCCTCATTATGATGTCGGGCTCAAAGCCATCTGACAGCTCATCGGAGGCTTTCCTCTCGACAACAGAGGTTTCTGTCCGACCGCCCTATTACAATACGGGCGGTCAGAGGGACATCAACCACGGAATTTCGCTCCACTTCCGACCGGCTCACGGAGATTTGGTATGGCGTCAGAAAAGTAATCCCTAAAGCGCAGCAGAGACAGCCTCGGTTCCCCATCGGGATTGTGATTTCGCTTACCGCTTGTCCTTTCATAGCGGTCCGACCACCATAAAAAAGGCAGGCGGACATTAACTTTGGTGGTCCCTAGCAGGGACCCTTCTCCCCTGGCCATCTGCTATGGGGCCTGGGTTGCCACTGTAGTGCCTCCCTGAACAACCCTGCATAGTGTGGCAGGCGCCACATGGTGCCTGCCGCACGGTGCAGGGATGTTCAAAAAGTGCATATTTTCGATTGTGGCTTGTGCTGCAGCCCGCAGCCCAAGCCACAATAAGAAATATGCACTTTCCGACCATTGCGAAGGCGGTCGGATCCCAATTAGGGAAGCTGGACCACCGACTGCTTCTCTGGCGGTTCCATTTCCGACTCAGCCTCCGACTTGCATCGTAATGGGGCCATTCGGTCAGCTCAGGAAAGTCCCCCAGTTCAGCTACTTGCTCCCTCGTAGGCTCCAGGGCATCCCCCTCAAGGTTTGCCTACTCCTGGACCATGTTTCCCGGGCCCCCTGCCTCTTCTCTTTAAGGCAGGCACCTGGGCCACTGCTTCAGGCTCCAGGTCCTCCTGAACACCCTTACTGGCTGCCATAGACCGAGTGGTCACACAAGCCCACTCAGGCAGACCCAACATCTCCAAATGTGCCTGGCGCTCCACCTCCTTCTAGGGGGAACTCTCCAGGTCATTCCCCAGCAGACAGTCTACAGGCATGGACGGATTTACAACGACCTTCAAGGAACCTGAGACCCCCCCCACTCAAAGGGAACCAGCTCCAAATACAGAGGTGCATGGAGTTGTCTGCTGCAACTACAGTGTGAAGTACATTAGGAATTACCTGCTCCTCAGACACCCACTGACACCTGGCAGATGTCAAACTGGCTCCTGTGTCTGCCAGAGCCACCACCCTTCTTCCGTTGATGGTCACCCACTGCCTGTACATTTGTGTTCTCAGGCAGAGAGGCTTCCTGGACCATCTCTCGATCTCCTAATGAGACCAGAGTCATAACTGCTTGCTTCTCCCCATTACAAGGATATAACTCCTCCCCCAACGCTATACTCACTAAACCTGGTGTTGGAGCACCAGTGGGTGCAGGTGGTTTCTTGGGGCATTTAGCGGCAATGTGACCCATTTCTTTACAGAAATAACAAGTAAGAGGACCTCTGTGGTCCTGCTTGCCCTTCTGGGGGCCAGGACCTCGTTGCCTTGGGGGACTGGGCCCCTTTTATCTGGGAACAACTTTGGGGTCTTTTAGAGAACTCCTTGTGGTTACCCTTGTCCTCCCCCACTTTCTGCGGGGGCGCCTGTACACCGTTGGTAGTGGTACCCCCAATCCCCTTGTGGACCCGGTTGCTGGTCCAGCGGTCCGCCTCCTCAGTAAGCTTACTGGGATCAGTCAGCCTACTGTCTAACAGATGCTGGTGCAGCTCTGGAACACATAGACTACTCATTTGCTCCCAACTAATTAAATTGCATAAGCCCTTAAAATCAGTTATCTTACTGCCCGTCATCCAACCATCCGGTGCATGCGTGTACACATTCACAAATTCCACCCAAGTACTGGATTCCAGTTTCTTAAAGTATCTGAATTTCTGCCTGTACTGTTCAGGAGTGAGCCCATGCCTGAGGCATAAAGCCTCCTTCATATTGGCGTAGGTCAGGGTTCCCGCCCTCTCTAAGGGTGATAAAACATCCCTCCCAGAAGCCTCAAAGTGTTTCCATAGGCCTGCCCCCAATGCTTCTCAGGCACCTCATTCATCCTCAGTGCGATCTCATATGCCGTGAACCACGCATAAATATCCTCTCCCCTTTGGTTATCTCACGCTAAGTTTTTGGGAATGTACACTTTACCCGCTGGCACTGGCTGTGCACTGCCACCATTCGAACTGGACTCCACCTGTTTAGCCTCAATGTCCAGTTCCCTCATTCTTAACTCATGAGCTGAGAAGATCTTCTTCTCTTCCAAGGCGAGAGCGTACTTGCTCTCCTCTGCTCGCTTTTCATTTTCAATGAGCAGCTTTTTCTTCTCTGCTTGAGCCTTATGTTTTAAAACCTCCAACTCAAGCTCTCTGATCCTTTGGTTTTCCTCCAGCTCCTCAGGGGAAAAGCTCCTCCCAGAATAGTTACTACCAGCCCCTGAGGCTGGTCCTTCCACTTGCAAATCCTGTGGACCAAATCCTTTCCCTGGGTCATCCTCATCCACCTCATCATCATCTGTCTCCTGAGCCTCTTTGGCTTATCACTAGGCCCTCAAGGCCGTTTGCAGCTCCTCCTTCTTGGGGCTACTTTTCATCGGACATCCCAAAGCTCTGCAGAATTGCCTCAATTGATCAACTTTGTAGGTAAGCAATGCCTCAATGTCGAATTCCAATTCTGCAGCCTCACTGGTCGCTGAAAAATAGAACCAAAAATCAAAACACAATATGTGGTTGCATCGTGGTCTGCGCTAAACTAGTGATGTACACCAATCACTGGGAGTCAGTTGCAAATACATGTTCAAATCCCCAACCGCTGACCACCAATGTTAGAACTGGGGGTCTCCAGTTGGCTGAGGTAGGTACCTTAGTCCAAATAGGGACCCTTGCCTTTAGCCAGGTTAAGGAGGGACACACCTTTAGATAACCCCTGCTCACCCCCTGGTAGGTTGGCATGAGCAGCCAGGCTTATCTCCAAGGCAATGTGTAAAGTATTTGCAAAAATATCAAGTGGAGAGTGAATCACTAGTCCTGAAAAACCAGAGTGTGCACTCCCAGTACTGTGTACTGTTAAGAAACCCTCATTCACGTTTTTGTAGGTGGATAGAAGCAGTATATTTCGATTCTCCGCTTAGTTGTTAACAACGTGACAGCATCATCATTGGGTTAATAAAATGCTTCCTCCGCCTGGAGGTCGTCCCACTGGTTATTTCAGTAGTGATCGTAGAAAAAAGGGGGTGGAAGCGTTAAGTGAAGTGATGTATAGTGAGATATTTAAAAATCTCGTAAAACCAGTATGTGCCTTTAATTGAACTGGGTTTGAGATTGTTTAAAAGATTGCTCTGTGTGCACAAATTAGACTAGTTACGGTCTAGTGCACTATAAAAAATGTCCATAAAAAGGTCGACATGTTTCAGCCCTCTAAAATGCCCCAAAGGGTCAAGTGGGCTTTCTTCAGGACCTAGCAAAGTGAAGGGGACCCTAATCTTCAGGGGTCTCCGGTGAAAAAAGAGTGGAGATTGTATTCCATGTATCTTGTTCAATTTGAACCTATATAGATGAAATAAAGATAAAAAAGGGGGGGGGGGAGGTAAGAGGAAATGACAAAGAACAAGCTATGTTAGGTTTGTACATATTCTGTATCAATGCTAACATAACTCGTTACATCGATCGTTGTAACAGCTAGAAAGTGGCAAGTCGTCACAGATAAATGGCAATTATTATTCACCACTCATTTTCACTTCAATTATGGCAAACTCATCCCTCCTTCCAGCACGAACACAAAAGACACGGAATCCATTTTGTCATATGGTTAAAAACACTCCTTCCAGCACAAACACAAAAGACACTGAATCCATTTTGTCATATGGTTACAACCGCTATTGATATTCAATCGTTAGAGGTAAAAGGATATCAAGGACAAACACTGGGGTACGTGTGTCTACATCCCCAAAATGTTGTTTTGCACAAAGATTGAAAGTCTTATGTGAGAGCAAAAATTGCATACAGGTTAGTATGTCAAAAGGCACGTATAGTTAATTGCATACTGATATGGCCAGATAAAAAAAAGGTAAGTGTACGAATAGCCCGGGTATCGGAGCGTGCGCAAAGTTAGCTTTCTGGTATAGAGGAGGGTAATACTCATCTATAGGGCTCGTTCAGATAACTATGACACTAAAACCATCTCTTATACTGAGCAATTAATTATCATGTATTATGGCTAATAATGAAGGAGTGTGATAGTGTGCGGGTATAAAGGGCGCTGTTCACAAACTTCATAACAATAATGATAATACTCCCTAGCTACCAGTTCCCTTTGGGTGCGGGTACGTAGAACATAGTACATGCACGAGAAAAGTGGAAATGGCGATCATACCTTGTAATCCTGGTTGTGGGCTACATCCGGTAATTAAGGAGGTCGCTCACGCTCTTTGAGTAGTAAAAAAGGGGGAAAGAAAGGAGAGTACATAAAACGCGCTCTTGGATAATACATTACGGTTTTGATGGCAGCGTCTTCCTCCTTTACCTCTTCGGCGTGGGTGCGTGACCAGTGCTGACTCTGCCTTCTGGGACCCGGTATTGATACGGGTACCTGTCTAGCAAGGTTTAAAACGGGAAAGGCATAGAGAGAGAAAGAAGACTTGTAATTCGTTACGAACCAACAGTAATCTATTGTTATTGACCCCAGATTTCTCAATTGTAAATCAGTAAAAGCCTTTCATCCGTTTTTCTGGACAGCGAAAGAAAGACAGTGCATATTGTTACCTATATTTACCAAAAACCGCTATCTGTCAAATACAGAGAAAAAATAAATACACATGCATATGTATCCCTTGTCCGTACCGTGGTGCTGTTATTTGAATAAAGTTTCATTGATACAATTGTTTCATAGTGCTGAGTCACGGTAGGAAAGTAAAAATCAATAAATATATATGTATATGTGTCCCTTGTCCGTACCGCGGTGCTGTTACTTGAATAAAGTTTCATTGATACAATTGTTTCACAGTGTTGAGTCACGGGAGGGAAGTAAAAACCAATGAGAAAGGGAATATATATACATACAGTTAATACTTGATGCTGAGCCATTGGATATTGTCGTTCAGCCCATATGTGTGTGTTCGAAGACGGTAAACCCACCTTTGCTCCTTTTCGTAGAGTATTTTCTCTGCGTTATAATTCTTGGTGGTCAAGGTCTCTAGAACAACCCATTGTAGGTCGTTGACCGTGTGTCCATTCTCCATGTAGTGGCTGCTCAGTTTGGTGGTGCTTTTCTTACACTTGACATTACTCCTATGCTCGCAAAGTCTTTGCTTGACTTTGCGACACGTCATTCCGATATAGTGTAAATCGCAGGGGCAAGTGATCATGTAGATGACGTGGGTAGTGTTACAATTAGTGTGAGCTCTGATTGTCCATTTTAGATTAGGCAGTAGTTGCAATGTTTTGGTCGCCGTTGTTAGATGGCAAACGGAACATGAACCACATGGGAAGTGTCCGGTTACAGGTGTGTTAGTCCAAAGTCTCAGTGGAGCCTCATTTACGGGTTTTGCCGGTGGTCTTGTGTGTACTAGCATATCTTTCAGGTTCTTTGTTCTCTTGTTCGAGAACCTAGGTTTAGGCCATTTCAGGGACCCAGAGGTTAGAATTCTCCAGTTCTTATTGATAATCTTTTTAACATCATTGGATACTGTGCTGTAGGTGCTAACACAGGTGACCAGGTCTGCTATTGGTTCTTTCACTGTGGTGTCTAGGAGGGTACCTCTTTGTTGATTTCTGGCCCTCTTCTGACACTTTTTGATGGTACTGACGGGGTAGTCTCTGTTCTGGAGTTTATCACTGAGGTCCTTTACTTGGTTCTTATAGTCTTGAATGTTGCTACAGTTCCGTCTCAAACGGACAGATGGTTTAAGACCAGAAACCAGCCACTTCTAAAAACGTGGTTTCTAAGCACACAATTTAAAAACCATCTTCACAAAAAGATGTGTTATTAAATTCTGAAAAACATCTTATGCCTATGGGAAGATATGCTGGAACCATGGGACCCAGCATTCCTCATTCTGTCCTATGGGCAAGATGGCCTTGCAACAGTGAAAAACGAATTTGGCAGCTTTTCACTGTCAAGACATGGTACACACCTCAGTACATGTACTACCTTTTACATACACTGCACCCTGCCCAGGGGGTTCCTTGGGCCTACTATAGGGGTGTCTGATGTGCATAAAAAGGGAAGGTAAGGCCTGGCAAGTGGGTGCACTTGTCAGGACGACAAGGCAGTTAACAAACTGTGCGCAGGCACTGCAGTGGCAGGCCTGAGATTTCTCTTTAGGGCTACTTGTGTGGGTGGCACAATTAGTGCTGCAAGCCCACTAGTAGCATTTGCATTACCAGCCCTGGCACACATAGTGCACTTTACTAGGGACTTTACTAGTAAGGCAAACGTACCAATTATAGACAACCAATTGCCATAACACTTTATACAGGGAGGACTTGCACTTTGACACTGATCAGCAGTGGCAAAGTGCCCAAAGCATCTAAGCCAGTAAAATGAAATCCATCACAGCATCAAAAATAGAGGAGCTAGAGGCAAAAAGTCAGGGGTAACCACGCCAAGAAATGCCAGTTCTAACAATCAGCACTTCTTATTTTATAAATTATGGACTGACATTGTTGCATATTCAACAGTAATCACTATAAATTGTGTAATGATTGAAACCTGTTTGGGGCAGCGGTCGAGAAAGTGGCATCTTGAGTGCTGCATTATGATGTTCTGTGGGGCTGGCATTGTGTGGGCAGCAGATTCATGGTGGGGGCAAGCTTTGGCTCTGAGAAAGAGTTGGAAGCCTCTCCCGGCCACATTGGTGCCTCCAGCCAGTCGGGCGCACTGTGTCTGTGCACCATTTCGTGCATTAAAAAGTGCACCCATGGACATTGTTGGCAGTGAAGGGCACACCACAAGTACCAGCTACATTACACAGGATCATCTTCACCTTAGAAGCATTTTTTGGGGCTCATTACCTGCCTTTCCTCTGAGTTTTTCATGGCAGACATAAATGCATGTGTAATAATTCGACATAAAGAATTTTTGTACTAACTTTAGAATGGCAGGAAACTGGGAACTTAAGACAAAACAAGTGAGAAAGCTGGTACTATGGTTGATACAAATCCAGGTTTCTAGGACTCCTGGAAGTAAGGTGTTGAATGGAACAAACACAAAGCAAAGCAACAAAGCCTAAACAGAGTCTCTAAGCAACGTGCAGGCAAGATGTCAGGCAACTGAGAGAACAGTTAAACGGAAGAAGCCAGAAAAGGTGAGGGATGAAACAATGGTGAATTAAATAGTATGGCAAGGGGCATGGCCAATGCAATGGGCAAACTTGCCAGGCACCTTCTTTAGGAAAGTTTATGTCTTCAAGAGCACTGCTGCATGCAAATCCGTGGAAGTCTCACTCATTCATCTCCATTCAGTCTAATAGTCTTGATGCCTTAGTCGTAAAGACTGATCCACCTCATTCTTGTGAAAAACACCTCGCATTTAGCATCTGCTGCATTACTGGAGCAAACTAAGACCTTGAAAGCCCTTGTTTATTCCTGACAGAAATGTTGCCTGGTCAAAATTGGGAGCAGATATGTTCAGCATGGCAATGTTCCTCCCATGTAACCTTCTACTGAGTATTACATTTCTCCCAGACTTCTTGATTGTTTATTTAGCAACTTGAAATGGCACCTCTGGTTGAATGGAATTCGGGCTACCCTCCCCTAGCACTGGCCTAATAGCTTTTATAAACCAACTGCCCCCTCCGGCACGTCTGCAATTCTTATTTCTGCATCAGGTACGTGTTCCTGTCCTCTTAATATATGATTGGGCCTTATATCTCCTAGAAGTACGGTTGTGCTTCCTAACACACTTGTTAGTGTATACACGTTTGCAAAATCAATACTGTGATTGTCTGAGTAGGTTCCTCACTTCCTACTTTATTATTTGGCTAGTCCAGCATCATTGTAACACTCCATGCATTTTCACCCTAGGTTTTCTCATCATAATTGCAAGACCCTCCTAACAGTTGTTCAGTGAACTTCTCCAAAAAACTCTTTCCAGGAGTGAAAGGCAACACCCCATATCCATTTCCAGACTAACAACAAATTACTACTTAAAGTATATTTCATCTGGGGGAGGGAGCACTTACATGTTTCTACACATGGTCTCCACTGGTTGATCCCAAACAGTTTTGTTCCAAATTAGCATGCAACAATCAAAGCCTTCTATTGATCATGTTCCCATCCATGTCCACAATTGTCAATGTCATGTTCACTGCCACTCATGGGCCATAGAAGTCTTCCTGCTAATCTCTGGGTTATTACAGGAATTGCTGTTGGACTCTATGCAAGGTTTAAGTCTGGTTCAGAATGTGTGTCTTTGCATGTCAACACTTTTGCCCCGTAGGCTCTTTTGACATGGAGTATGGTTAACGCTGTCATTGCTTTCTTCCTCTCTTGCTGTGCATACCATCTCTATGACCTCTTAGGGCTTGTTTCTTCCTTTGAGGTGTCTTAGGCTGACTTTGCTTGCACCAGTCACAGGGGTTGGCGGGCCCCTAGTCAAGTACATTTCTGACCAGTATCAATCTTGAGATCCTTCAAAGAATCTCACCCCCCCTTCAAACATTACTTTCAGCATGTCTGGGAAAAACAGGGCATATACTACCCTCACTTCTCTAAGCTTCCTTTTCGCTCTCAGAAATGATATGCAACTGGCCTGCTCGCTTTGTGAAATTCATGAAGGCTACTATAACTTTACCGTCTGATTGACAATTGTAATGGAATGTGTTCGGAGCAGATCCCCTCTTAGCGCATAACGCCAATCAGCCACTGAAGAGTACCCTGAAGCTCTGCCCCCCTTTCTTTTTAGCACACTGATCAAGCATGGGGGGTTAAAAACGTCACAGCCCTGTATGGACCTTTGACTGAAATAATTATTGTCAATATATTGTGGTATTTTTTTACTGATTTTACTAAGGTATTATTAATGCGTATCGAAACATTTTATTGCTGAGGTTTTTTATCATGAAGTTCAACTTTTGTAATGATTTTTATCATGAAGTGCAACTTTTGTAATAATTTTAGGTAGTTGTACAATAAATAAGTTAATCTAAACTAATATGTATTTGTTGCTGAATCGCCTCAGTATAGTCATGAAATACTATTACCTTACTACTTTCTATTTAATAGATTCTGTTGTTCCATGCCGTCTGCAGTATCAGATTGTGTACCCTGAAATTCGATACTCTTGCCACTGCCAGCCGTTGGGGGAAACCAGTTGGTGGCTGCCTTGCCAGCACGCTATGCATCCTCTAGTGCACAGTAAGCAGAAAGTTCTTCAGAAACTGCTGTTGTGACCAGCCATTTCATCAAGAAACCTTCCCCTTTCTTGGGAATGCCAATCACCCTTATGTTGTTGCACCTTGTTCAACCTTCTGAATCCTCTACCATGTACTCCAAGAAACAGATCCTCCCAGCTAGATCCAGCACTTGTTTTTTTAAAGTTTCTTCATTGATGGTTGCTGGTCTTTCAGTGTGTTTGTTGCGGCCAATGCATTCTGACATTTTTCTCTGGTCTTCTTTAAGGAGCCCCAGTGTTTATTTACTATTGCTAATGAATTCCGGGGAAGCGTTTTGCTGTTGTGCTAGGTCGAGTATTCTCTGACAGGCCGTAGGGGAGGGGAGGTACAGGAACAAGCATGACACTGTTGTTATGCTGCACTTGTCTCTGTTTTCATATCCAGCCATTGAGCCTCCCGGTCTTTAATTCCTGACTCTTCAGTGTCTGAAATAGGAAAAAATAAAGAAGGATTTAAAATTCAGAAGAACCCCTGTGGAACACACACCTGTGGCCCATTGGTGTGTCTGTCAATTCAGCATCTCAATGTTCCATTACAGTGTGTAAGACCTTGGTGCAGAAGTGGTATTCCCAATGACCATTGGCACCCCCTGCTAAGCCTCGATTCAAAATCACTTCCGTAAAGTATCGTGTCACTGCCTACTGCTACCCCAGTACTGCACATCCTGTTTCTCTACTCACTTATGGCTTCAGTGGAGGATCACATCCCACAGCCTGCACCACTTGTGTCCTCATGACTCGGTCAATTCTGTCCACTGTGCCACTTACAGACCCTCATGTCCATCCGTACCTGTGGTGCAACAAAGCTGGGCCTCTGAGATCCTCTGTTTTTCTTGAGTTTCTCTGCTCTACCCATCCGACTCTCTGTTCCAATCAAGGGAGGGGGTGGTAGGTAGCAACCTCCATGCTACCACATTTCACAGCCACCTCAGAATAATCACTTTTTACCTCCAAGGCCCCTCTGGTCTTGTCCATCGATGTGTGCCCTGGGCATTGGAAGTAAAGCTGTGTCTTTGTCTTGTGGTTGCATGGTCACCACCGGATCCAGACAACTGGTCCAGTCCCTTAGACTTGGTCCACTAGGTGCCGTCACCTCCCTACCTCCATAGCCCCTGGTGACCCCATCACTTGAGGTTCTCCAAGGTGCTATACCCAACAGTAGATCAACACTGTTGCGTTGTCAACGGCCCGAGCTTTTAAGCTCTTTGCAAAACGTCTTGCCTGGTATTGACAGAATGGACATTACAAATTCAAGGGGTTCCACTACCTTGATTGGGCCATTGGCAGCGCAATAGCGTTTACAAGGTCCTCAAGTCACGAAACATGGGGTCTCGGATGCGGGCTATTGCCGTAGGATGAATTAGGCTTTGGGCAGCCAGTATGTAACTCTGAAAGAAACTATGTTACTTCATGCACTCCAGGCCACACCCCGTCAGTGCTTGATTTGTAAAAAAAAATAAGTAAGTGTCAGGGGCTCTGGTCAGTGGGCCACTGCACCTTGCACCACACATTGCCCCTGCTATGCTGCCAACACAACTACTAACACAACACGACTACTAACCATCACACTACTACAAGTGTGGCAATTCGGATTGTTTCAGGCCCACAAAGCTATAAGAATGGCTTGAGTGGCATGTAATAGTCGTTTTGATTGTATATTGAACTATTAACTGTTGTTGCTTTTCATCTCTAAATTAGCCAGACATCGCCACCTTGTGGCAGACTGTCACAAGCTCTGGTGTTGACAGCTGCCAGTCGGAGCACCGGAAACCACCGCCTCAAATTAAGCACTGCACCCCGCAAAGACTTTCAAATGTATATGAAGCAATGGAATGTGTTACTATTCCTTTTTCTCTCACAGTGAAGACGAATTCTGGGATGATCCGGACTAGTGATGAAGGCACAGAAGGACCTAGGCTTCCAGGCAGGCACTGCAGACTCCATCACCACAACTGAAGAAGTGGGACAATCTCCCAGTAGGATCCCCCAGCAGAAGCAGTGTGCCCACCCAGAGAGCCACTTGCTTTAAATCAGACTCCGGGCAGAGGCTGTGGAGCCTAATGAGTGGGTGGAACAGCTGGGCGCCACTTGCCACGAGGAGTTGGATGATCTGTGTCCACCTGCCCAGAAAATGACACATCAGATGTGTTCCAGCAGCAGGTCCCTTGTCATCATCCGGGCCTAGTGCAGCCCTCTCCATCAGTGAAGAGGTCTCCACAACAACGTGGCCTCATATTTCACACCCTACTACCCTTTCTTCTCTTGCAAGTGACTTCCGGAACAGGTTATATCTACATGTCTGTTCAGAATCAAAGAAAAGGTTCAGATTTTGAGCAGAGTCAGAAGGGACAATAGACGAGGGGGAGTTGAGGAAAGAGCAGAATAGGATTCTCCAGCCAAATAAAGTATTTTATATCCTAAATGGATTCAATCAAAGAACGTGAGAAGCAAAACACCTTTCGTTTAGCACGGAAACAAGCAGAGGGGACTATGAACAGAATCGGCGACAGAAACAAAATAACTGCAACTCCAACTGCAGTCTAAATAATAATGTTAATGGAAACCTTAAAGAAGAGACAACACAAGGCAGTGAAATAATGCTGTCAGAGGAACGAAGGGGACAAAGCATGCATCCCCAAGGAATGCCATACTTTAGAGAAGCTAGTAAGAATCTAGAACCTAGTCAGGAAAATTCAAATGCATGACCAGATAGGTAAAAAGTAAGAAAGAGCGGAGCTGGTCATACCCAAGCAACATAAAGATGACAGAAAAGAAAAGTGAAGCAAAATATAGGAATGTTTCTGATGCTGTGCAGGTCTGGTTGTAGAGGTTCCAGGCCCACCCAAACAACATGAGCCTGGCCCACCCGAACATGAGCCTTGGCCCTCGCACTGACGGCGCGAAGGCCAATACAAAATGGCATCTTTAATGTAAAACGTTACTCCTAAAGTTGTGTTCTGGGAGTTGAGTGATTTGGCTAGGCCTCTTTCTTACAGCCATCCCCAATCACCCAACTCCTTTTAGAACGGTGGGCTGTGTCATGCAGGAACAATAGGGGCATGGCGAAGGGTACAAATTCTTTATTTGGCACCGAGTAACTTTTGCCTACCGTCCTGCTGTGGATATTTCCTTTCCTGTTCAGCGCTGGAGAAAATAAGTTTGTTTATTCCTATTCACCCTTTCTGACCCCTGCAGCTGCATATCAGATCAGGCTGAGACTAAAAGTTTGACTAACCAAGTAGGTAAGAGAATGTGTTACTATTTGTTTTTATTTTTTAAATCTGCACAGGCCCAGCAAGGCACATCCTTTGTGTATGCTTCATTTAAATAGTTTTTATCATTATCATGGCCATGGATGCAAGACAACAATAAAAATGTCCAGATAACTGGTGATTAATGAGCCTGCTGGAGAGCAATCCTTTGCCTGTTGATAGTTTTGAAAGGCAGATAATCTGTATTTTATGTGGATAGCTCAGTAGGTTACTGCATTTGTCACAGAGATTCTTGTGTAAAAAGAGTTTAGGTCGATATACATTTTTATTAGTAAAGCCAACCCCCACTGGGGTATGCTTTGAATCCTGAATTTGTGCTTCCCCAGCCCAAA
Source organism: Triturus cristatus (assembly GCF_964204655.1). NCBI lineage: Eukaryota > Metazoa > Chordata > Amphibia > Caudata > Salamandridae > Triturus > Triturus cristatus. The sequence goes on from NC_140591.1 coordinate 361,562,627, forward strand.
CCCTCTTAAAATATACTGCCCACCAGTATGGATGAGATGTGATTCCTACACTTTGTAATCCTCATTGGCTTATGTGGAATTCCCTATAGACTGATTAACATACTTGTATGATATAATGTCTCTGTATAATGTGTGCGTGGTGTAAAGTACTGTGACACCCTACAATGATATGAGTAGCGCTATACAACAAATGAAATGCATATGAGAGAGGGGCTATGGAGGGATGAAAGGCACTGTTGGAGGGTGGTAGTAAGGGTATCTTCGGAGAAAGAGGTAATTGGTGGGGCGCCAAAAAAGACTTTTGCACTAGCACTAAAGGCAGCCCTGTCATGGCCTTTCTGGTTTTATTTAATTAACAGTCAGGTTATTAGGGCAACTGCGGAGCATATTGAAGTGTTTGCTAATTATATTTACTGCTATATTCAATGTTTTAAGATTGAAGGTGATTTTACTAATGTTTTCATGGGAATAAGGCAAGTGGAGGTAGATGGAGGCTGATATGGGGCTGGGGCTAAAGGTCATCTGTGAGATAAGGTGCACAGGAGAGGGATTGTAGAAACGTGGATTATCAGGCCTGGAAGTACATGTTTTGAAGCCTGGCCTATTGGAATTTGAGGGTTTGCACTTAGGTCCAGATATTGCTCTTACTTACAAATAACTCTCCACATGCTCTGTATACACACAGAATTGATCTATTGCATCATGGTGATTGTTTGCAAGTAGATATGATGTAATGTAGGGCTTGTAGGCTACCACAAGAAGCGACAAATAGGGCCCGCAGTGGCCCACCCAAATGCATCCTTGGCCCACCCAAAAAAAATAATTCCTGGAGCCTGCCTGATGCTGTGTGTGAAGAAGCTAGACAGACATATGATATGAGATGAGAGAGATTTATAGAGTTCACACATGCTCCGAAGAGATTCCATGCCTTGATTTCAAGGCTGTTCACAACACATTAAGCGTGTTGTAAGAGGCAGATTTCAAAATTTTTCTTGAAGATGGATAACTCAGTTGTGGTACGAAGTTCCAGGGGAAGAATATTTCAGGCAACTAGCCGGCGGATTTTGGGGATTCTGGCTAAATGACCAGAGGCTAAGCATGTATCCCTGGGAGGGCATAGAGAAAATAACTCATGTTGACAGATGAAAAGAGATAACTGGCTATGAGCAATGTACTCGATTCACAAAGGTAAAGAGAGATGAAAGTCTAACTTTACGACTTTCGGCATTCAAAAAGGGCATTTATGAGTAGTAAAGTTAGAGTGAATTTTGTGCTTGACCGGAAGTGAGGGGTGGCTGACTGAGCTCCGATCACCAGCGCCGCTAACATCCATCCGCAGCTTCTGAGCGGAGAAAGCGGGCGAAGCGTGTGCAGTGAGGGAAAAAAATGGAGAGCAGAGGGCGGAGAGCACCCCGAGACCGGAGAGTGGACCGGAGAGCAGAGCACCGGGTCCAGGAGCTGCAGGAACCGCTGGAGCCGCGGCGGCGGTGTACAGACCATCAGCGGAGCAACGGAGCAGGGCGAGAGAAACAGACGGAGCGGAGACAGAGAGGGGCGGTTGTGGCTGTGTTTGCAAGTGGCTGCGAGTGCCCGCAGGTGAGCGTGAGCGGAGAAACCAGCGGGTCATTCGCCAAAAGCCATCCGCTAACCGCAAAATCGCCCCTTTGCCCCTTCCCTTCACATTTTAGTCCTGGTGCCTGCCAGCCCCACCAACACTCTGCTCATCCCAGCCCATGCCTATACCTATTATAAAGACTATCACTGGTGGAAGGGAGTCACCAAGGTGTCTGAGGCTGACGAGATAGGTCAGACGTAGTGAATTGCTCACGATATAAGGGTGTGCTGAGGGAGCTGGGCAAAACAATAGGTGCCACTCATGGTCAGTTAAGTCGGAGCTAAGGAGCAGCAAGCAGCACAAAGCAGCACAAAGTACAAAGTAGCATTGCATTGCATAAACTGCATGATTCTGCTGCCGCCAGTTGTTGCTTTGCCTTGCTGGGGGGGGCTGCAAGCCCCAAGAGACCTTGCTGCTGTGCTAGGAGCTAGGAGGCAGGAGGCGCCAATGCCAGTTTCCCACGCCGGAGGTGCATAAAAGCACTCGCCGTCCCCCGTATCGCACGTGGGCGCGACCCGCGAAGCCTGAGTCAGGGCGTGCATGCCCGTCAGGGGCAGAAGAGGCTGCACAGGGCCTACCCTCTTTCCACATTGCCAGGAAATCATCGTTGCAGCGATTTTTGACCACTGCCAACTTGAGGAATAAGGTAGGGAGGCAGTGGGTCTTGTTTGGTTCCCATAAAATCGCACCTACCTATATCCATTCTACTGTGGCATTGTTAAGGCACTGTTAAAGTTAAAACTTGACTCTGGGAGATCTGTATAAATAAGGGCAGCAATGAATAAAAGAAATAACCCCAAGGAAAAACAATGAACTGATCATGTTGGTACCTTGGATGCCTTTCTAACAAGAGCAGATTCGGTCTTGGCGCATGAAATTGAACTCACAGAGAGAAGGCTTTCCTTGGACACTTTGAGCAAGCAAAAGCGTTCTTCCTTAGGACAAGGGTATTTAGCTACTGCCGCTGACTGATTGAACTCGACCCAACTTGTAGGTGATTCTGGCTCTGTCGGAGTTCCAACTGTGGATCCATCTTTACCCCCTACTACCACTACAGATGGAGACCCCAATATTACCCACAAGCAATTAACGACCAACCAAGTGGGAACAAACCAACCAGATTCGAACGCTAAAAAGAGAAAGGGGGGTGGCCCCGTAAAGCAAAGAACAACAAAGCGGATTTGTAAGGAGAAAGATACTGGGGGTAACAACTCGAACTCAGGTCTCTCATTGCAGCTAAGATCTACTAGATGTGCTGGACAAAACGAAAATGCTAATAATCCTGCTTTGAGGGCTGTGCATCCTTGTGACTCGGACTTAATGAAGGGACTAGAAACTACGATCACTGTTTTGTTGAATCCGGTACTGTACAAATTGTCTCAAATAGAGGAAACATTAACAGCTCTGGAGACCTCTTATCTTACAAACCACTCCCCGCCCAATATCACTGCAATACCTGACGTAGCTAGATCTAACTCCCAGCTAAGCATAGACCCCTTTGTAAGGTCTAATGCTGTCATTGATGGAATGGGAAACACTGCCCAAGAACAAACTACTGGGCTCTCTTCTGTTCCTTCTGGCTTCGTCCGTGACTCTACTTCTGCTAATAACTTGAGAGCTAATGATAGGTCCCAAATGCAGATACAGCTACAAGGTAATCTTGAGAATAATGGTTGCTCAAGATTTTATGGCGAACAACAAATATCCGCTATTTCTGCCATTACTCTCCCATGCCCTATTAGACCTATACCTGCGATTTGCCAGGAGAGTGGGCTACAGGGAGGGTCACATTCTTTAGGCTCAAATAGGGGAGTTTCTCAGTATCAAGATGAATTTAGGAAGCCTAAGTTAAAATTAGATCTTCCTCCAGCTGCATGTCCCTATGTTATGGTTTTAGTTAACGTCCCAGAACTCAACCCCAATACACTAGAAAATATGGAGCAGCTTATAAATAAATCCCATCATTGGTTATCTAAATGCCTAGGTGAAAATTCTAATGTTCATCAAAATATCATCATGGCGAGGAGGGTATCCTGGTTAGGGAGAGCCCCTAAAACTATCAAAGGTGATTGTATTCTAGTAAATTTTGATAGTTCCCATGTAGTGGGCAACTTATTATCAATTCTTCCAAACATGTCTTCATTTCATTCTGAGATATTTGTTTTACCTTTGGGTTTCTTCTATAAACCTCATTCTATCCCTCAGCTGTCACAGTTGCCCCATTTTAGTCGGCAAATCACCTGGAGGCCTCCCCGACTCCTACTCAATCAACCTCCCTCTACTTTAGTTCCCCCACTTCCTTTAAAAAATAGATATGCCACATTAGAAGCCCTCTCTGTCTGTGATTGACTGGATCTTCAGACTATGTAAACCAGTGGGAATGTTCCTTTAGATTTGCATAAAAGGTCCCCCTTGCCCACTACCACTTCGGTCACTTCTCCAGTGACCTTAGTCAGGAGCAAAAACACTTTAAACCTGTCTCAGTGCCCGACATTTCGAGGGAACTCTACCGGTTTCATATCGGTCATGTCTTGGAACATTGCTGGTTATAACCAAAAAGGTCTAATAATGATTGGCTTTCTTTGTTGACTTCCAGTGATATAGTGTGCCTCCAAGAGACCTGGGAAAGGGTCCCAATATACCTGAATGGGTAGTGTTCCTTTTATACTGCAGCTGCTCCGTCATCTGCTGGTCGGGCTAAGGGCTGTCTTCTGACATTGTTCTCTAATACTTTACCGTTTAAGGTGAAGGCATTTTTGAATGATTCTCCTTATTAGCATATTATTTTAATTGAACATTCTCTGGATTATTGCTGTTTTTTTATTGATTATTATAATAATAATTTTGGAAGTAACCAAGCAGCGGTGTTGGCTACGCTGGAAAGAGATGTTACTGAGTTACAGGATAAATCCAGTAAACCCCGTAATATAATTTGGCTTGGGGATTTTAATGCTCACCCTTGTGATAAGCTTAATGCATTAATTTGTGGAATACAGGATGAGGAAGGAGACTGTGTCCCCCATTTCTGTCATACTGAATATGGTAATACCCTAAACAGATTAGTAATGATAAATAATCTTGCTTTTTTAAATGTTGTTGATACCTTAACTGGTCAGTTTGAACGTACTTTTTAAAATCATTTTACGTCTTCTATCCTTGATTATGTTTTGGTTTCTGATGCAATGATAGGCCTTTTCTCTCATTTTAAGATCTCGTTTTATTCATTTAGTGACCATGCTGCAGTAACTTTGTGTATGCAAAACACTAAGGAAATTGAGTGTCCTTATAAACTCCCTATAAATCCTGTGATAGAAAGAGAGAACAGTATTGTTTTAATGTGGGAAAAAGTGGACACGGGAAGCTTTTTGGCAAATGTAGTCTCTAAAGGCTATGGGGAAATAATCCGATGTCTAGACTTGGATTTGCATGACAAACTGCTCCTGGATTTTGATTTGATATTAACTGATGTTAAAAATAATTTAACCTGTGTGATCCGGAATGGCCAACTTAAAAAATGTAGCTGGTTCGATAACAATTGTGATAAAACTCTTAAGAGTCTGCATGTAGCTATGAAGGCCAGACCGCGAGATACATTACTGGTAAAAGGCTTGCGTCAAGCCTACAAAAATGCAAGGACCACTAGGCTGAGGTTTTTAAAAGAAGAGTGGTGGGAAAACTTGCAAAAAGCTGCTATACTACAAAGTTCACAAGCTTTCTGGTCTTTGATTAATGCCCCGTTTTTAAAGCATGAGCAGGCTACAGATAATAATTTTGACCAAGAGGCATGGGTGACACACTTTGAAGCCCTCTTTGGAACGGATGATATGACAACCCCTCAATCTTTTCCCCACGTTTTGGAGACTGATGAGTCTCCTGTCAGCTTTACACTCATTGAAACAAAACATGCTTTAAATCAATGTAAACGAGCAAAGGCTCCAGGACCAGATGGATTTCCTATAGATTTATTCTTAGATAATCAAGATCTATGGGCTCCACTTTTAACAAATGTTTTTAATAAAATTGCTCAATCAAAGCACCGCCATCTTGGAAAACAACTGTAATCGTTCCCATATATAAAAAAGGGGATAGGTCGATCCTGAAAAACTATAGACCTATCTCCTTAATAGACTCTACTGCAAAGCTAATGTGTAGATTGATCTTAAACAGACTAGAGGACTGGGCACTGGAAAAGAATATTACTATCCCATGCCAATTTGGCTTTAGAAAAGGGAAAGACACGGTAGATCATTGTCTGAACCTGAGCCTAATTATGGCGAAATACACGGCTGCAAAAAAAGGTCATCTCCATTTAGCCTTCATGGATCTGTCCACAGCCTTTGACTGCGTGGCACAGCCTAGGCTGTGGCAGATCATGGAGGAGATGGGTATTGACCTGAAGATTATTAATATTATTCGTAACCTGTATACAGATGCTTCAGCCTGTGTTCGCTATGGGAGGAATGGTGAGTGCACAAGGCCATTTAAAATTGCAAGAGGCGTGAGGCAGGGGTGCGTTCTTGCCCCCTTCCTATTTGCACTCTATCCTAATAGTGTGGAATCTGCATTGTTGGGCTCTACACCAGATATCCCTTATATTAACTCAGCACAAGTGCCAATTTTATGATATGCAGACGACGCTGTACTCTTAGCTCGTACTAGTAATGCACTGCGTCGCCTAGTCCAGGATTATACACAATTTATGTGTAATTTAAGCATGAAAGTGAATTACTCAAAGTCATTCATTTTAGTAGCAGGCTCAAAATATCGAAATTATCCGCAAATCACTACTGAAGAGGGAAAAATGGGGGTTGTCGATTCTTTTAATTATTTAGGGATTATGTTTGATTGTCGAACAAAATGGCAAAAGATGATCACTAATAGAGGAAAAAAACATTGGGGCTCTAACCAAGTTTATAAAAAAAACTGGTTTAAAACCAATAGATCTAATAAAAAAAGTGTACCAAGCCAAGACTGCATCTACCGCCACCTATGGGGCAGCTGTCTGGGGCATGAAAGACTGTACAAAATTACAGATTATTGAAGACAATTTCCTAAAAAGGATCCTTTCGTTACCACAGTCATGTGCTAACTACAAGTGTCACATGGAACTAGGTGCCCCTTATATAACTGATACAATTGCAATGGCCCCTATCCTAATGAATATGGCGAAAGGAGTCCCTTGCCTTGACGAGAGAGATTATCAAAGATGTCCTGAAACTAGATGGAGTAGGTAATATTGCTTGGCTAACTTATGTCGAAATAACATTGAAGGCGGCTGGGCTTCATTACCTCTTTTTGGAACCTTCTAACTGCAGTTCTATATCCAAAATTGACCTAAAAGCTCGACTGCTTTCGAATCGCCAGATAAGAAGGGAGATTAAAAATATTAATCTCCCAACAGTTAAATCTTAACTGGCGTGCCCTACCATAGAATTAACGAACTCAAATAGAACATATCTAACCTTTGTTACTAATCTGCAACATAGGTATATCTTGGTGAGGTTTCGATTAAATTATATTCCGTTAATGCTGGGTACTCCTCGCAATGTGTATGTTGTGTCTGAACTCCCATTTTGTACCTGTGATAATCAATCTATGCAGGATGATATACATTTTTTGTTTTTCTTTAAATTTTATTATAATGAAAGGAAACATTTCATTATCCCTATTATGCGAAAAATGAATTTTAAACAGTGTCGCGTAGCACTTTATTATCTCCAGCTACTACCTGATCCTTTTATCTGTTTCTCTTTAACATCTTTTTTATTATTGGCACTAAAAAAGAGATCAATAACCGTCTGAAATTATATTCCTACAAAATTAAATGATTTTATTATTGTGTAAATGATCATGAATTTATATCTGTATTTTTAAAGTAATGATCTTTTCTATGTGTGTTGGAATGTTGTGAATTGTTTTTTTAATTTTTTTTATACGTAGTATACTTTTTATGCCTACATTGTGTTGGCGAAATAAAGTTTTCTGACTGACTGGCAAAGTTAGACTTTTGCTAAATTTATGACCAAAACTTAAGTCTAACTTAGACAAAAAACTAACAGTACTACCCATAAATGCCCTTTGTGAATGCCCAAAGTGGAAGAGTTAGACGTTAGTTTTAGTTTACCTTTGTGAATGGGGCCAACAATGTTCCGAGATTTTCGATAGGGAATGCAAAAACAAAATGGACCAACAATCGGAAGGAAGCAATCCATCAAGTAGAGATTAAATAAACAGGAGGAAAGATCAAAAGAGGGTGAATGCTTGAAGGGTATTATAAAATAGATTCAGATTAAAGGACAGAGAGGATTGGTAGGAGTAGCAGGTTGAGGACCATTGGGCAAGGCAATAGGATTTGCAGGAAAGGTCATATGTACAGCTTCAGATTCATAACCCAAAGCAAGGTTCAAGAGAACAGAAGACCACTGTTGACAAGTAACTGAGTTTGATGTTCACGTACCACCAATTAGCCACAAGAAATAATTGAGGAAGAAAAAATAGGCAAAGCAAATTGATTTTTAGAGACAAAAAATGTAAAACGGTAAATCTGAAGCACTAGGATAAATAGAAGAATAAGGAAAGGATTCAAGAGGCAAAGTAGGACCGAGAAAAGTTAGTGCTGCAAAAAAAGTTCCTAGTTAAGTGGAAGAAAATAGTATTATCAGTATGTTTAAGAGAGTGACAAAGAATTGACAACGTAAAAAAAGACTGAAGAAGAGTTGGAGCCTTAGGCTCTTGGCAAATAGTTTTAAGTTATTTTCATAGCTCCAGCAGGTTAAACAATTCCTAGTTCAAAGATGGTGATGATGTTATACTGATGACATATTGACTACATTAATATACTCCATGATTTAATTTTTGCAAAATTTCGATCGTATTTTTGATCAGTGCCTTGCAATCGTGGAGTGTAATTGGACTACTTTTCACGTGTTTTTTTTGCTTTATTTCTAGATTGTAGCAGTAATGAATACTGCTACTACTATACCATATACATCACCCCATTTTCCTATTCTGGTTTCTAATCCTTCTTTCTCCCAGGTTTTGCCTTTATTAAAGGAAGGTAGAGTTAACGACAATGCTGTGAATTTAAAATGCTCAGGGTCAAAGACTGGACCATGTTTTGAGGTTGTACTAAATTACCGCACAGGATACAGGGTGAGGGGAGATGTATAAATATTAAATATTTGATAATTTAAGTGATAAAATACCACTACCTACATGATAAAGATATTGCAAATCACCGAGGAGTTCCATAACCATATAGAGAAACATGAAGGAACGCTGAGTTCCTTTATAAGGGTATAGAACTCTGAAGTGCCTTGCAATAACCTCATTGTGTACGGCATGATGTACTCTATCCCATATAATACATGGTCACACCATGAAATTTTCCAGAAACCACGTAAAACCTTAGTGGTAGCTCTTTCATATAAAAGAGCAAGCATGATGCAAACATGAAGAATACGAATAGAACCTGTAGTGCACAATTAAACACATCAAAAACCAGCTGGATATATTTTTGCAATCTGATATTTGAAACAGTTAAATACAAGCCAGTTTAAAAAAAAGCTGCAGTAGCTCAGAATGTGCAGAAAGATGCAGGAAGATTCTAACTTTTCTATAATTGTCTAAGGAATGCAAAAAATAATCAAGTTTATTCCTCTAGTCTCTATAAACTAGAAAAAATAGAGCAAGGTTTAATTTTTTTTGCTGCTTTCAATAGCTGCTCGTGATCTGACCTGCCTTTCACCTTGGCTGGTGACTGTGGCAGCAGGCATTGTGAACTCAGAACTCGACTACAATAACTTATTACAGTTGAGTTCTGATGTTTCTTTATAAACGACGACCAGGTGCATCACAAGTCACCGATTATAAAGAAATTAGAGACTGCTGTAATCTATGTATTTTAATGAAATTATAGCCAGGCATTTGTACAGACTGCAGAATGCCATATATTATGGATTAATGTTAGGTTTGAGTGGAAAACTCAGCGAGATTCAGCGGAGTTCCTCGAATGGGTGGAAATCGGCAATATCGCACTGCTCACGCAGATTTTTAGCACCAACAGCTTGTTCCGCACTGAAAAATCTGCGCAAACTGCACCATGTGGCATGCCAAAGGAAGCTGCTTTGCGAGTTGGTTTTGCTGCTTCTAAGGGAGATTTTCTACTCGAGTGCAGCTTTCTCCCCATGAACGGTCGTAACTGCCCGCTACTGCTCACGTTGGGAAACTCTTGCTTGGTGACCTCCTAGGAGCTGTATATCACACTAGCGTATGTCAAACTGCACGCAAGAAAAAACTGCCACGCAGCAGTTATCAGAGTTTTGCTGGAACTCCGAACTCCTCGGAACTCCGATGGCGGAGCAAATTTATCGCCAACCCCTGATTAATATTGCAGAGAGCTCAGAGGCAGGGTATGGGTCAGTTAGTGACATGGCTTGTTTGGGGAAAGAGAGAGTCTCAATCCATCAGCAGGATGGGACCTTGTGATGAGGCATGAGGAAGGGATGAGGGCGAGGAAGAAAGAGGTTGCAGGTTAGAAGGGGATAATGCATAGATATAAAGAGCAGTACTAGTAAAGTTGCCTAACAAATTGTGTGCATTAAGGATTGATACCCTCCGTGTCAACTGTCTTCATTCCCGTTAAAAGCAGCATTAATTTAGATCAGAGCTGCAGCTCTTAAAGCCCGGTTTTGCCTTTTTACAGGAGACACTGGAATCTGTTAAAGTTTGCCATATTTAGTCATATTTATGGGTCAGATCCTTTTGCATCTTCCTAACCAGCCTTAGTCAAAGGGTCCACCATGTTGCAAACTGATTCTCAAATCGAGGTATTCTTGGTCACTTTAGATTGAGGAGGCCTCCTTAAGATAAGAGCAGGCTCTCACATAATCCATCTCTCCTCTATTGAAGACCTGAACACCGACTCACTAGAGATATCCCAAGAGGTACAGGCTAAGCTAATTCCCAAGAGTTTTTTTTTCCTTGTTGGTGATTTTAACTTTATCATGTATTCAGTATACAAAATTAGACAGCAATAATACACGTTGGCCCTCCAAGATGTCCCGGGTTCACAGTACCTCAAACTTTCTTCCTGACACTGTCAGCCAGTTGGAATAAGGGTGGTGTGAACACCCTCAAGAGCATACTCATACTTTTTTCTCTAGTTTACTCTAGGTTCATAGAGAATACTCTCTTATTACTTATTTGTCAATCAGCTCTTGATTGAAGCGTTAGATGTGTTTTCCACCAACCTTTGGCCTCGGACCATGCTCCTCTCACTTCGGACTTTTTTTCCCACTAACAGTCCTATTATTGAAAGTGTACGAAATTTCATTCCAAAGTTTTTTTATTTTCATTTCTACTCAGCCTCCTGCATTGCTGTGTGGGATATTTGAAAGCTGCGATGTGTGAGAATACTCTTTAAAATGTGTGCTATTAATTTAAAATCCGTAAAAAAGAAGTGATGTGCTCTGTGTTGGACTCAGGAGATCTAGAAAGATGATACTGTCTTACAGAGCAAATTAAAGGCCTGGTGATAAACAGCCTACTGTCACAACTGCTAACGTGGCACACATGTATTTATTCTAATCAGTTGAAAGATATGTTCCAACAAAATCAATCTTCTAAATTGAATCACTTCTTCAAAAATGCAGATAAACCTGGGGCTCTTTTAGCCGACTTCACACGGCAGTTTAGGTCTTATAATTTAATTTTAGAAATGTAGGATTCAATGGGAAATAGGTGCAACACAACCAAAATCTTAACTACATGTAAGCAAGATTACCAACTCCTCTATAGGTCAAAGGCCACGGGGCTCCTTATTAACAGCAATAGAGGGCTTTCTCAACCTGATTCCATTTTCGTCTTTGACTGAAAACCAAAGCCTTGCACCTTAAGCCACCTTACAAAGGGGGTATTCTCCTTTGCAACCCAGACTGCTCAACAGGCAAGCTCTTGATGCGGAAAAGGCATTTTACTGAGTGGTGGTGCCATTTCTCTGGTCTGTAACATGACCATTTGGATTTCCCGTCCAGTTTATAACCTGGATACAAGTACGTTATTGGTGGACACGCTGACCAGTGTGAGCATCATGTCCACTCTTCTGCTCCATTCAACAATACGTGGGCCACCAAGGAAGACTCCCATTTCTCCATTTTTCAATGCCCTATATATTGAACCATTGTTATAAACATTGCAGCAGTCAACTATCATTGTATTTATATCCCTCCCAGTACATAAACCAAGGAATAAATGCATGCAGACATTATCCTGATAACCAACGTTAAATGTCTAAATACTTTACCAATAATTAAAAAAACAGTGGCAGATGAATTTGGTCCTCCTGCAGTTATATAGAAAAAAAAACACACCCATATGGGTTTTTATTGCGTACTATATAGAGCACACTTGATCTGAATGTATTAGAGTGCTTTACATGAATACCAGTTACATTACACAAGGTCAAATACTTAAAAAAAACTTTTTTACACAAGGTCACATTCATTTTTTTAGGCACGGGAGATTATGTGATTTGCCCAGAATCGCAGCATGTTGAGCTGACACCGATACTCAAACCTGGTTCCCCACTTAGAAAGTCAAAAGCTCTGGCATTAACACCCATCATCTTCCCTATAATGCTGGACTACCACACTGAACTGACCCCTTTCCTTACGTAGGTCCTGAGTTAGACTCTGGCAGTTGGGTTACTCCATCACAAACATGACGGATACCCTGTCCACCTTATTAGAAGAGCATTAAATCCTTGTGGCTGACTAACCTTCCTGCCGAACTCTAAATCAGGCCCTTCTGGGTGCTCGCAGTCTTTTAAAGGAATAGAATCACTTGCCCTTGGTCCTGCTGGGCTGTGACAATCTGATTCAAATGGCTCTTTTGACAAAATCTGTTTAGTTCCCTATAGTTTTTTAAGAGACTGGATGCAGCACATGTTTTGTTCATATGGAGGGGCCCCTCAATGTTTTCCTTCAGTTGATCCTGATTTGTGGGTTGGACACTTACCAATTTTTAATTTTATTGCTGGTCTGACTTGTCAAAATGGCTATCTTTGCTGGTACGGGGCATTTTAATAACCACGACAATTATGAATCCATTCTTTAGACTGTCCCTAATTGTTTCTATTTTGCAATTCTTTTGCCAGATAACATCCCAGGCATGATAAGCTGAAAAGACTCTTTGATATGTGTTGCAAGCACCTCAGGACTCCAAGGCAATTCTCAAAGGTTTCCAAATTTCCAAAGACTTAGAAGGTTGTGTAATTTCGACTTGCAATTAGATTTTCAGATGTTTCAACATGGGTCCTTTAAATCATTTATTAAGCTTAAAAATCAGTATAGTATCTTTTCGGAATCTGCAACTGCAACAATATTTTCAACAATCCATCTCCAATGTACAAACTCAGCTTATCCCTGCAATTTTGGCAATTATTTAAAAGCATCCACTCTCTCAAATGTCACTCTTAGCCCACGTATTCTCCTCAAATCAACACTTTTTAATGCCTAAAAGGCTATAAGATGGTCTGAGTGGCTTGCAACTGACAGATCAGAATATATTCTATGACTCTCTTAAGGAGTGTCAAGTCAATGGATTGCTAAATTTAGACTTCAATATTACAGGACAGTTGCTTTTTCTATAACAGTGGTGAAGACTGTGAAGTGAAAATCAGACTTAATTATCACTGGCCAATGCACACAATGCCAGTTGATAAAGGGCAATTGAGTTTGCATGTTGGCATCATGCCTGAATCTACAACCACTACGGCAATCAATATTTTACAGAATTTCAGTGGTCATGGCTACTGACATAGAAGCTGATAGTGCACTGAAAGTAGTTTAAAGGCCAAGCACTCTGATGGATCACTAATTATTTGGAGAACTGGTCACAAGCTGCCTATCTTCCACTCTTCCTATCTGATTCCAAAAAGGTTTGCCAGGGCATTCCTCAGGGCTCTTCTTTGATGCCTACTCTGCTTAATGTTCATGCCACCCTGTGTCACAACTTATTTAATTGTCTGGTGTTTTCCTCTTGAGCTACACCAAAGCCAAGCAGATACTCCTTAGCCTGGATTCTCCTTCTCCTGCTACTTGCTCTAACATTGTCAGCTGCCTCTCTATCATAGTAAATCAATATAGAGAAAAATGAACTCCATACTGTTGGTAAAGAGGATCCCTCTGGTCCAAAACTTGGTGACCACCAGAGCAAGCTCCAGCTCTTCCATAGTTACAGAGGTCTGGAATTCTTGTTTCTGGATTGATCACATAATTTATCTTTTTTACTTAAATCAATTAAGTTTCTTCCTTTTGTGTTTTCCATTTGTGAATTCCACACAAGATCAGACCTCTCCTACACCTTTCTGCATGACAGTGCATTGTTCAAGCTGTAATTTTTTAATCGCTGGACTAATGTAACTCCCTTTCCCCTTCATCCCTCAGTCACCCCTTAGGATTTAAAAATCTGTTGTGCACCTGATATTTGAGTTTCCTTATCAGCCTTAACCTTCGCTCACTACACTGGTTACCCTTCCCTAGGTATATCAAGTTTATATAACTGCCTTATTCATAGGAATTTTCATCTTACTGGCCCCTGCTGCCTTCAGGAGAAATTAAAATTCTACACCCCTTCACAACTGTTAAAATCCTCCACCATTCATATCGGAAAAGGCTCAATCGCTCACAAGCAGGCAGTTCTCCCTTCTCTTACCTGTGAGCTAACTTTTGGAGTTCTGTAGGAAGTGACCCGATTAGGGCCACCCGGGTCACTCGCGACCACCTCTCAGCCTTCCATACAAATGAAGAGTCGGTCAGGCAGTAGAGAATACAAACCAAGTATATTTATTCAGGTACACTCGAGCGGAGTCCAGCCTGACCAGCCTCCTGGGATTGCTGCAGAGCGACTGACTTCAACAAGTATGGCGATACATAATGTAGAATTCAGAACCAATAAAGACATGCCCTAACTGGAAATTTACAGTTGGTAGCTGGTGAACAAAGGAGACACAGAAGGTTGAGTTTCGATCCTGAGAAGGGGCACATGTTATCTTAGTGCCAAGGTCACTCTGCAGCTGCTCTGGGGGTGAGAGCAGGCCTATCTAGGGGAAAAGGTATGCAATAATAAGAACAGTGTATTCATTAGTACAGCAAGGCACAATGTTGGAGAAATGAAAACTATCGCAGTTGCTTTCTACTGGGGCACAAGAGACAGAATTTTGTTTCGATCATGACTCAAAATGGCGACTGAATATAAAATAGTGCCGCAAATTCTAACTAAGATGTACAATGCATGAACAATTCAGCGAAAACATTTTTCTTCCAACAGACCCTCCTTTTAGCATTTGCTAAACCATTATATACTACCTAGAAACAGATTACATATTGCAGGAATAAGAGCTACCACTCCAAACTGATGTTTGCATAGTGAATATTCGAAGATACCCTCATCAATCAACATATTGTCCTTAACATCTTTCTGCAACATGATCTCAGCATTAGTGTCATGGGCTGATATCTTTGGCTTAGGTGTCATAGCACTCACACAATAAGTGCAACCACCTGGGAGGCAGTGTATGCAAAGAAAACATGTATAAATAATGCCAGCAACTGCAACCAAAAAGATAAGGATCTTCCAACCCCAGGACGTGAACATACCCCAGAACCATGCAGAGAGAGACCAAGTACCATTTTCTTGGTGTATGTCAGATGAGAGTCTATGCAATTTCTGTATGGCAGCATACACATTGGGGGCATGGTCAGGTACATACACACAACAGCTACTGCCAATAACGTGACAGGCTCCTCCACGATCAGCAAGGATGACGTCTAACACCATCTGGTTTTGTAAAGTAACGAGCCTCGTAGCTTGGAGCTCAGCAGTATTATTGGTCAGTATTTGTTGTATTAATAACCCCTTCCACAACTCTTGTGAGCTGACGAAGCAGGAGGCTATTAGCCATGGGGCCCCAAAAAGGTATGGTACCCTTGGCATCCTCAAACTGATGTAAGGTACTATATCTTTATCTTTCTTGTCAATCTCTCTTCTGATTCAGGGTAAGTATACACTTCTACACTGCAGTTGATGATAATTGGACGGAGCTATATACACAAGGGGAAAGGGAAAAAGAGATAACACCTGCCCGACCATCCCCTCGGAAGCCAGACATAAGCTTGGGATCCACAAACAAAATAGACATTAGGGGGTGGTATTAAGGGCGGACTATCGGTTCTTCTCAATTGATATGTGGAATTGCATCTGCTCTCCCCCACGTTTATCCTCCCAGTCCCTGGTCCCTGGTCCCCTGGACACAGAAACTAGCTGTTGGTATTGGCTGGTCCTCTGTAACATTACAAACTTGAAAAGATTGGGAATACTCAGACGTGTTAAACCCTTGAAAATCAGCCATTTCCATTCAAAACCAGGTCTTGTTCATTACTCTTTTGTATGCATTCATAGAGTACCGTAAAAACAATTCACCAAACGTCTCGTGTTCTGTTGGTCGCACGGGGGGCCTGTGATGGAAATGTACATTCTGTATCACAGTGCGAGAATCAACAGGTGTCCTATCCAGAGTAGAGATTTGGGGATGGGGACGCACCATACTGAGCAATTCAAACCAACCCTCGCAACTACTGATGTATGACAGTGGCATGGACAACAAATGATCACTTTTATGAGTCACTGAGGGAAGCAATCCACAAATCCAACAATTAGTGGTATTGGACACCTCATGAGCCTGATGCAACATTTGTATAAATACATTATCTGTATAAGACTTTCAGTGCTCCCTTCTGTGAGGGGCCAAAGTGACAAAAATGTGTTCGGGGGGAATTGGTGTTGTACCAACCAAATAACGTACAGGATGCTTCTCCTCCAGAAACCAGGATATTCCCAATACAATTATTAGTGCAAACTCAACTATTGATGCAAAAACTATTTTACTCTTTTTGAACCAGCCCTGTTGCGCTAGTTGCGGTGATGCAAATGGCTGATGCTCCTCCTCAATGGGCCAACGGATACATTATGAAACAAGGAAACAATAATGCAATAAAACTGATGGCAAGAGCAAGTGTTCCCAGTGTCTGTCAGAGCCTCACTGGTAGACTCCTATTGTTCATCAAAGTTGGCGCTCTTGAGCACCGGTGGTGGAGATGCTCAGTCCTAACTCTCGATGAATCCCACTTCGTCCGAAATAATGTACTCCCTCCAAGTGGGAGCACATTCAATTTATCCTGACCAATGTCAGAACAGTGCACCAATAATGCCTCACCCTAAACTAACACCGTTGGTACTACTGAAAAGTACACCCTGACTTGCACAGTCCATCCCTAACTAGTCTGACTTCTGCTTTGGTGCACTATTCTTCAACCGAGGGCACAAATTGTACCTGGTGACTCCAGGCTCAGAGGGGTCAGCGAAAAGGGGCACAGGCATGGAGGGGTCAGTGGAAAGGGCTCTGATCTCCAGAGGGACTGCCGCATTTAGCACTTCATTATATTCGGCATCCGTTTGGGTCCACGTTAGAATCGCATCACTGAATGGGATGAACTGAGGCACTTTCTCATGCTCAGAATCCCCAATGCCCTCCTTTCCCCACCGATCATAGGGTAAGGGCATGGGTACTCTGCTGCAGTGGCTTGAATACATCCAATTATTTCAGCCAGTGACTTTCACAGCTGTGCGAGTAGTAAGGAGGACCTGTACAGGTCCCTTCCAGCGGGGCTCCAAACTCTTTTTCCGCTGGAAGTTCTTCACCAGGACAAAATTGCCGGGCCGAATATCATGTCTGGGCCTCTCGGGTGCAAGTGAAAGGGACTTGTGTATCTGTTGGTGAATAGAACGCAGGTTTAAAGTTAATTGATAGAGATAATCTGTCAACAATGGCTACTCAATCTCCGAGAACCTACGCAGCCATGGGATGCCCCAGATGTTTGCCGGGCGTCCAAACACGTCCTCATAGGGTGGCAATCCTGTTCTAGAATGTGCTGTTGTTCTCGTTGGCTTCTGTAAAATGTGTAGTCCTTCACAAACTAACTGAATAACTTTGGCATTGAAATTACTTCTGTTATCACTCCAGATCAAACGGGGCAAGCCAAAACGAGGAAAGAGCTCCTACAGGAGTATCTTTGCAGTCGTAGTGGCTGTATTCTCTTTAGTGGGGAAAGCCTCAACCCATTTACTGAACTCACAACCGCCAACACATACTTTATATTATTGACCCGGTCCATTTGAAGGACCTCAAAAGGGAAAGTGGGAGGTGCAAAAGTACCGGGTGGAGTAGGGGCACCCTTGCCAGGATTGTGCATCACGCACACCATGCATATTTCCCTAAATGTGTAGCTGTCTTGGAGATGTCATTTTGCCATGGGGGTCTAACAGCTTGCAAATACCCTTAGCACTGATATGGACTGGGCCGTGGGCCATTGCCATTACAGGAATAACATATGTATCTGTCAACATCCATCTTTCCTTCCCTGTCTTATCAATCCAACATCCCTCATCATTCAAGTTTGCTGTACTTTCTTGCCACATTGCTAATTCCTCTACCGAGGCCACACTCTGTTTCTCCTTCACATTTTCAAGTGTATCCTCAAATATCGAGAACACAGGCACCCACCTGGCAGGACCTGCTACAAACATTCTTTTCATCTTGTTTCAGGCTGTTTCCTTAGCTGCCTGATCTGCAAAAGCGTTCCCCTCACCCACATCGTCAGTAACTTTCTTATAGGTGCTGCACTTCATTATGGCCAATTCCTTAGGAAGGTTCAGGGCGGACAGAAGCCTATATATAAGAGGACCAAGCTGAATGCGTGTCCCGCGGGAAGTAAGGAACCCTCTCTCTGCCCAGAGCTGCCCAAAATTATGGGCTACCCAAAGGCGTACTGGCTGTTAGTATAAATAATGAAAACCAGTCCCTCGCTCACATGATAATATTGTTTGCCCCGAGGGTGGTCAAAGTAGTTTTGATCAGTACGACCCTGATATGCCCAGGGTTTTGATTTCTGTCCCTGCCACCATCTTCATGACCCTGTCCTCGTGACCCTCGCCTTCTTGGAACGGTCACCTTCTGTAAAAGCACCGGACCCTTGCTGCGCCAATGTCCCGCCTCTTTACAGTATGCACACTGATTTTCCCCCAAAGGTATGGTATTACTGGGTCTGCTAGTTCGTGGAAGCTGTTGGGCCATACCACCTCTTCCTCTACCATTCCCTCCAGAAACCTGCTATAACAACACCTTCATCTTCAATTCTTTGTGCTTCTTTTCCATCTTCTCCTCATTTTCCCTGTGCTTGTTATACTGTGCCATATTCAAGATAACGGAAGGAGAAGAGGTGGACCATGTGCTCTCAGAAGCCTGTAATCGAGTCGCGATCTCGGGTAGCAAATTTGAAACAAATCTACTAACAAACAAAAGCACAACACCCTCAATCGACAAGTCCTGTCCACTATAATCCAAATACACACTTTCAAACTGGGTGAAAAAATCAGACACACCCTTATCTTTCTTCTGACAACAGGCCAATAGCTTATTCCAATCAATCTTTCGGGGTGGAATAAGGGAATGCATATAAGTGATAATGCGGCCAGGCAGAGCAATTATCTCTGCATTAGGCTTCTCACCAGGCTTCCTCTCCTGGTCCCATACTCTATTGTAATCCCAGGTACCACCCAATTCAGCGACGTGGTCTGGTGTGTGTACCTGTATCCAGATATCAACAGGAACCAACAAACCAAAGAACACTAGGATATCCGCTAGCGTCACTACCATCGAAGAAGCTGCCTCAGTCAATTCTTTATAATATTCAGTAGGATTTTTCCTAGGATCAGGTAACTGGGTTTTAAGGGACAAAACCTCACTCCTTTTCCATGGGGAATAAACCCACTGTTCCTGGAAACTGGCCGCGACCCCATGACTTGTAACAACATTGTGCTGATTCCGTAACTCTGGTATTTCAGGGTGATATATGGCGTGAACCTCCCTCATCGGAAACTGATATACTGTCGTTGGGCTCTTCTCAACAGCCTACCCCGATAAGCAACCAGCGTCGTGACATTACCAAAGACTTGACCAGGCACCATATCAGCGATGTATACATGATCCTTAATATCATAGATAATCTGCGGTGCTGCATTATTGAAACACTGCTCCCAAAGTCCAATCAAAGTAGCCGGCATGTGCTTAAGGGCATTCTGTTGTACAAAAGGCTCACAAACTTTCATCACACTCCACACATCCTCCACACCATAAATGGGGTTTCGGGCTCACTGTGCAGCCTGGTTAGCCACTACCTGTTTCTCTGCCTCTCTCAGATCAGATCACACCAATGTTCGTCCCAGGGGTTCCTTAAATTTCGTCCAGTCTCCTTCCTCAGGGCCACGCACTAGTGTCCCAATACTCTGTAATGTCGGGGAATGAAGGAACACAGTGAGAGTGATAACAGAGGTAGTGGGCATTAACTTCGCTGCTGGCTAGGTTGTGGGTGTAAGGGCTGGCGAAAGTGATGCCGAAGCAATAGGTGTTGCAGGAATGCTAACAGTCGTAGTTGCCAAAGACGGTGAAGACAAAGAAAGAACAGGAGGTACCGTGGCCAAGACAGTCTGATCAACAGTAACAGAAGCAGAAACAGCAGAGACAGAAGAACCGGGCAGCTGGGCCTGTGGGAGAAGAGCGGGATATACCCTCTGCAGGGCATACGGAGGTGGGGGTCGAGCATCTAGCAATTCTTCTACAAAAGCGTAATTTTCTTTAACCCTGGGAGTAGTTTGCGCAGTAGCGCTACGCGTAGCTATGCAAAGTGCACATCGCACTACGCACGCTACGCGTAGCAACGCGAACTGCGTAGTGCGGTATGGAAATGCTGTTTGCACTGATTGCACAGTGCTGGATGCTTGTCCGCACTGTGCAATCATTGCAAACGGCAACCTGCACAGTGCAAGCGGTCGTTTTCTGCCGCTCGAGTAGATTTGTACTCGAGTGGCAGCTTTCTCAACACGGACTGGTGGTTTCTCATCGCGAGCGGTCACAAGCGTACGCAACCACTCGCAATGAGAAACCTGACCTCCCCAGGTTGAGAATCTCGCCAGGAGGTATTATTTTCCACGCTCGCGATCGCAACTTGATGTTGCTGATCACGAACGAGGAAAAAGTCTTGCCAGGATGTTGATTTTGCTCCCTCGCCGTCGCCAACTTGACGTTGAGGACCACGAGCAAGCAAAAAATGCCCGCTACGCTTTTTTGCACTGTGCTACGTGCAATTTGTGTAGTGCGTAGTAGCGCAAACTACGCACGCTCCGCGAGCGTAGCGTAGTACTACGCCCAGGGTTAATTTTTTTGGGCCACATAAAATTTATCAAAATTCAGTCAAAACCTCCTATCTGCACGTTCAATTGCTATCTCCTGCTTCTCTCTATCATGCGCTACAGCTTTCTGAGTCAATGTTTGCATCCTCCTCTTCCGGGCCTCTTTCTCTGCTTTCATTCGCCTCTGTTTAGCCTCCTTCTGCCATGTTCTGAGGGAATCAAACATAGACTGCCTGCTTCTTCTCGCAAACCACTTCTCCTGTAAAAAACACATTTTTTGTTCATCAAAAGTGCCCATTAATGGCCACTGCAGCTCGGCATTGTCACTCGTATATTTGTGCCATAGCGTACTAAACATAATAGGGCCAATGCCATGTTTTACATACATATCAAAATTCGGAGTGCCTTCTGGAGGCGCCGGCTGACTTTCTTCCAATCGAGCATTAGCAGAATAACAAGGACAGAAACTAAAAAATGACTCATTCCAGGCATTTTCAAAAGTGGGTCTAATTCGTTATGTTGCCTGGCAAAATGTTCACAAACACTTTGTATCCAAATCGGTCCTCAGAACTTACCAAACACAAATCAAAATGGTACCATATCCACAAAGAACCAAAATAAACTCACCTGGTGCACACAGGTCTTGCAAATTTATTCTCCACTGCCGACTCTTCGGACTAAACGGTCAGATCCAATGGTTTCGCCGTTCAGGACCCCAGCCTGGATGACCGCTGGGCAAGGCACCGACCAGTAGGACAGACGGGGCAGCTGCGAGTTCAGGAACTCTCTCGTGCAGGGATCCTTGGTCCGCCCGTCCAACCTGACGATAGCCCCGACCTGACTCGATGGGGTCCCTGTCCGGGCTCCAACTGAAGGAAGTGACCTGATTAGGGCCACCCGGGTCACTCATGGCCACCTCTCAGCCTTCCATACAAATCAAGAGTCGGTCAGACAGTAGAGAATACAAACCAAGTATATTTATTCAGGTACACTAAAACGGAGTAGAGTCTGACCAGCCTCCTGGGATTGGTGCAGAGGGACTGACTTCAACAGGCATGGTGATCCATTATGTGCAATTCAGACCAATAAAGACACACCCTAACTGGAAATTTCTAGTTGGTAGCTGGTGAACACAGGAGACACAGAAGGATGAGTTCCGAACCTGAGTCCGGGCACATGCTATCTCAGTGCCAAGATCACTCTGTCTGTGCCCGCTGCTCTAAGGGTAGGAGCAGGCCTATCCAGGGGGAAAGGTAGGCCCTAATGAGAACAGTGTATTCTTTAGTACAGCAAAGCTCAACGTTGGAGAAACTAAAACTATCGTAGCTGCTTTCAACTGGGGCAGAAAGATAGAAATTAGTTTAGATCATGACTCAAAATGGCAGCTGAATATAAAATGGTGCCGCGAATGCTAACTTAAGACGTACAATGCATGAACAACTCAGCTAAAACATTTTTATTCCAACAGTTCTCTCCCTGCCTACTTCTGCATGATCGATCACCGTCTATCCTTTTGAAAGATCTGAAAATATTTCTCTTCTCCTTAGCCCATTAAACTATCTCTTTCATTTCCAATAATCCTTTTTAGTGCCAGGATACCTGTATGAGTGCCACACAAAAATGCAAGACTAGACTTGACGATGCAAACAAAAACCAACCCTTATTCTTCAATGTCCTAGACAATGCACAATTTAGACTTCCCTAGTTCTATATAGAAATATTTATATATTCAGTAAATACATATTGCACAATACCTGATAAACACATTCCTCTTCATTTTCAACTTCCACAGTCTCATATTGTACATTTTACAGTCTGCAACTTTTATGCTCAAATTCAACATGTGGCCCTTATTCCCAGATTCCCGACAGTCCACATAAAACTCAGCAACATAGTTTTAGTACATCAGGATTCTTTAAGTTGGGTTCATCAGGACTTCCATAACTGACATATTCTGTCAAAGTTGCCTGAAGATTTTCAGCACTTCCTGTGTGTTTTACTGAGAGCGCCACTTTTATGCCCATTGCCAGCCTATGGGTAGGGAAACATCCTGGCCACTCTCTAACCAATGTGGTAAAAGATCCCAGGGGTGTCCCTACCTAATCATGCAACACTTTCTGTGTGGTTTACTGTAAACTATCCAAAACCCAATATGGCAGAAACTTTCTTCCCTTGTGAAAGCTCCCTGGGCATACCCAAAGGAATGGCTAGTGTAATGGACAAACCTTCCCTTGCAGTCACTTTAAACCAGTTTCGGGGGCAGCCCTTCTCCCACTGGATTGGTCCCTAGTTGGCTATCAGGATAATGAAAGGGCAGGCCTAGGTTTAAGTTAGATCTGCTTGTGACAGGGTTTGCGCATTTAGACGTTAATGAGGTTCCTGGGCACAGCCCTGAAGGCTTTTCTGTTTGGGGGAAAAAACATTTCCCCACACTGAAGCTTTTTATCTACTGTCTGGATGCAATACATATCTCATCACAGTAGAGCCGTTCACAGTTAAATGGCAGTAAACACCAGCAGAAAGGCACTTTTGAATTTGGCAGGAACACACCAACTTTCTAAAAGTGGAATTTTTAAAACAGTAATTTAAAATTTGACATGAGATTGGATTTTAAATTACTATTCATTTGAGTCATGGTTCTAACTATTCCCAAGATGAAGGTAAGCATTATTTATTTAAGTTATTTAAAAGCTTGTATAGCGCACAGCTACCCCCAACGGGGGTGTCCCGGCGCTTGCGGATACAGTGAAAGGTGAAGGCAAGTTAGAGTTGTCGATCCCTAGTTTGCTAAGGGAGGCTGAAGAACCAAGTCTTCAGAGCCTTTCGGAAGATGAGTTCCTATTTGGCATTTCTGATGTGATTGGGCATGGAGTTCCATAAGGACACGGTGTTGACGGAAAAGGACCGTCCTCCAATTCTGGATTTAGAAAAACGGGGGATGACAAGGCACTCACGATGATTAGATCTTAGGGTCCTAGACAGATGGTATTTGCAAACTCTCTTATTTAGGTAATGCGGGCCAGTATCATTGAGTGCTCTGTATGCAAGAGTTAGTGCCTTAAATTCAGTTCTTCTCTTGACAGGCAGCCAGTGGAGACTACGCAAATGAGGGGATATGTGATGTCTAAGTGGGATGTTCCTAATGAGCCTGGCTGCCGTGTTCTGCACTGTTTGCAGTTTTCTGAGCAGGTATGCTGGAAGCCTCAAATACAGACTGTTAGCATAATCAAGTTGTGACGTAATCACCGCATGGACTATTGTTTTCCTACAGTCAATTGGTAGGAAGTAGAGGAATCTCTGAAGGCCCTTCATTATACAGAAGCAGGACGAGGAAACATGGCCTATCTGGGTCTTACATGACAAGGAAGTATCCAGTTTCAACCCTAGATTCCTAGCAGACGAGACTGGGAAGGGAGGGGTGTTGTGTTCTGTGGGCCACCAGAGATCTGATAGTGGGGGTGAGGGCTGGTTGAAGAATAGCACCTCTGTTTTGTCTCTGTTCAGCTTTAGGCAGTTAGCTGTCATCCATGCTGAGATGTCCATGAGACACTGCCTAAAGTTTGAAAATACGGCCTCAGAGCGATCTTGGAAGGAGAACACGAGCTGCGTGTCATCGGCATATGAGATAACATCAACACCGCGTTGCTTTACCAGATGAGCAAGGGGGGCGAGGTAGACATTAAAAAGGGTTGGGCTAAGTGCCGAACCCTGAGGTACTCCACAGATCAGAGGGCGAGAGTTGGAGGTGTGGGGATGCAGCCGGATTCTCTGGGAGCGGCCTTCTAAGAAGGAGCAGAACCAAGCTAAAGTAGTCCCCGTTACTCCCAACTGTTAAAGCCTG
This sequence comes from Triturus cristatus, assembly GCF_964204655.1. NCBI lineage: Eukaryota > Metazoa > Chordata > Amphibia > Caudata > Salamandridae > Triturus > Triturus cristatus. Next base: position 361,587,388 of record NC_140591.1, read on the forward strand.
TCTAAGAGGACCTTATGAGAGACTGTGTCGAATGCTACTGAGAGGTCCAATAACATGAGCATTGCACAGTTCACTTTATCCATAGTCTCCCTGACAGTTTCTGCTACTTTGAGTAGTGCTGTCTCCGAGCTGTATCCTGCTCTGAATCCCGACTGGGTGTCATGGAGTGGTTTATTGGATTCAAGGAATGTGGATAATTGCTTTTGCACTTCCTTTTCGAGAATCTTAGCAGGTGCTGGCAGAAGGGAGATAGGTCTAAAAATGTTCAGAATTGTAGGGTCTGCATTCTCCTATTTGAGGATTGGTTGAACAGTAGCGATTTCCCAACTAGATGGATAAATGCCAGTTTCTAACGAGGTGTTCCAGAGCTGGTTTAAGGCAGGGTTGAGCAGTGGTGCTAATATTTTAAAAAACCTGGCTGGGCAAGGATCAAGTCGGGACCCGGATTTAGTTTTTTCCAGCTGCTTGAGCGATGTAACTAAATCTAAAGGGCTAAAGTCAGACCATGTTGTTGTTGGGAGGGGGCGAGGCAGTGGCATGATACATGGTTCCTTCTTCGGAAAGGCTGCATAGATGTCTTGGATCTTCTCCTGGAAGAAGACCGAGAGATCCTCACAAAGTGTGGCAGAGGGGACAATATTACTTTTCAGTGCCTCTAGTTTAAGGAAACCCTGAACAATTAAAAAAAATTCCTTAGTGGAATTGTCAGCAAATTTAATTTGATTGACGATGTGATCCTTAATAATATGGTGTTTTAATTTGTGAAACTGTTTTATTGCCTTTCTATATGTATTTTTTGCTTCAGGGTCGTAGGTTAGGCGCCAGACCCGCTCAAGTTTCTTACAGCGGCTCTTTTCTGCTCGAAGTGCTGGTGTGAACCAGGGGGCAGAAGGTGTGTTCCTGGACTGTTTCATTGTTTTCATGGGAGTTATTTGGTCAAGGGCCGATGTGACCCAGTGGTTAAAGGTTACGATGTCGCTGTTCGGGTCTCCGGTGAATAGCAGACGGGTGTTTACTAAAATGGGTCCTAGTACTTCGGGGGTAACTTTCCTCCAATTCCTTCTGATTTCGTGTTCGGGTTTTATAGCATTGTGGTTTGTGGAGATAGTTAGATAGAAACGAATAAGACTGTGGTCTGACCATAGGAGGGGGATAGGATCTTCAGTTGTTAGGGTGGGGATATTAGTGAAAATGAGGTCCAAGGTATGACCAGCCTTGTGTGTGGGCTTGGGGACTAGGTTTAAGGTTTAGTCCTGTTAGTGTCCCCGCTAGTTGGATGGCCATGGGACATATATCATTGTCCATGTGAAGTTAGTATATTTTAGTGAGAAGTCAGCGATCTGGTCGCAAATTTCCCATAGCTCAGCGGGCTTAGAAGTTGGTGGCCTGTAGATCAGCAATCTCGCAATGGTGAGATTAGGGGAGATTGTGATGTTAAAGGACAGTGCTTCTATCAGGTCAGTATGTTCGACCCTTCTATGTGAGATCTTCCAGTCCTTTCTAATAATCACTGCAAGTTTGCCCCCCACTCTATTACCCTCCCGGTTTTCTGAAACTATTTTGTAGTTTTTAGGGATCGCCATTGAAATGTCGGGGGTAGAGCTCTCTCTCATCCATGTTTCCGCTAGGAAGATGAGATCCCAAGAATCAAGTAGTAGCCAGATGTTATCTGCGTGTTTAGGAAGAGATCTACAGTTGATTAGGCAGGCTGTTATTTTGGAGCTTGACCTATAGCCGGTGGTTCGAGGCTCTAAGGGTGTGACTTCTATAGGGGCTTTACACTGTCTTCCCAATACTTCTTTGTTAAACTTAAAAGGTCCGAGCCTTGCATCACAGCAGCAGCAGCACTTACCCGGCTTCCAGGGCAGAGTCCCTTGAACATCTTGCACCGTCGTGGCCAGTCTCCCCCGCCGCCTCTTGTCCTATCGAGGCCGCTGTAGGGGGGGACTACAGCCCCCAGCAGCCAAATTGGGACCCGCCCACTTCCGGCGGAAAGCGCGCCCGGAGGCGCTACTTCACCAGAGGTTCCCCCGGTGGAGCGGGGGTCCGAGCCTTGCATCACAGCAGCAGCAGCACTTACCCGGCTTCCAGGGCAGAGTCCCTTGAACATCTTGCACCGTCGTGGCCAGTCTCCCCCACCGCCTCTTGTCCTATCGAGGCCGCTGTAGGGGGGGACTACAGCCCCCAGCAGCCAAATTGGGACCCGCCCACTTCCGGCGGAAAGCGCGCCCGGAGGCGCTACTTCACCAGAGGTTCCCCCCGCGTCGCGGGACGCGCGCGGGCGGCGCCGGGCTGAGCCCGGGCAGAGGGCGGGCCGTCTGTGGCCGGAAGAAGCAGAGCAGAGCCACGTCCCTTGTCGTTGGCCTGGAGGTATCGTAAAACGCCACTATTATTAATGTCTACTCGCCCATTGCCAGTAAGAAGTTCGGTGTAAGGAACTCATACTATTACTGCGGATACTGGTTGAGCGCTTATCCAGGAGATAGAAAGTGACAGTCCTGCTGCTACCCGATAATACGTCATCTGTGATCATTACCCCGTGCCCACGATCCCCATTATTTGCACGGGCGGGGTTCACTTTGGGTCGTTTGACTTAAGGAGCGATCCTGTTCCTAATTGATTGTGCATTGGCCAGCTAAGTCATTATTGCCTGTTACTTATTGACTTTCGTTACAATGTTTGCTATTACCACCAACTAGCTGCCCTATTTGGTTTCGTATATCACTAAGTCATCATGACCAACCGCGTAACCCACACTAAGAAACCAGCAGTGGGGGGGGTCAGTCAGGGGGACTTTAGACCATTTTATTACCAGGGCTGCCTCCGTCCTGGAGCAGGAGATAGCTATTACTGAGCGCCGTCTATCCATGGAGCCCCTCTTTCAAAAACGCTCGTCGCTAGGTCACATTGTAAACGCTCCTTCACCCCCTACGACTTCCATACCTATCTCCACTATAGTCCCCGCTTCAGATGCAATTTCCATCTCCCAGACCTCTGGTGCTACAGACACATTACTAACGTCGAATGATACTACAGGGCATACTTCTGACACCTTATATACAACGGACAATTCAATAACGGAAAAGATCCCGATCAAAACTGCAAAGAAGGTCAAAAAAAAACATGCCCCCAGTAATACTTCTTTCACTCACTCACCAACTTCACCTGATCAGACTAGACTCCGGCTGAATGCCGATGCATCACTATCAAAGGGTCCTTTAACACGAGGGAAAGGTAAAACCCAAACGAGTACTGGGACGGGGACACACAAAAAAGGCCAGCCTTGTAAAGGGGGAAAGTCCATACCAACCCCAACCACCCGCGATATAGGCATACAAACAGAGGAAATCGACCCAACCCCTCAAGACCAAATATTTACCCTTGGCGAGAAAATTAAGCTATCAGTGGAAAGTAACGTAAAGACATTACAGTTAGCTGTTAGTCAGGACATTGAAACTAAACTTGGGGAAATGATCTCCTTACTTTCTTCGGTATTCGAAGATAAATTTGTCCAACTGACCAAAATGCTACTTGACGGCATAACCAAACAAAACTCGACTAATACATCGCTGGTAATCAGTCACCTTAACTCACAATCAAATCAGATCCCATTACTTCCAATTAATCACTCCAACAATCCCAGTGCAAACACTTCTACTTCCCATTCGACAACTAGACAGATGAAGACCCACGTAACAAAGGGAACTTTAAGACCAAACACCGAACCTGATCCACCTCTGAGTTCTAATGCAGCTTTAAGTCAAAACAACAGGGCAGACAATGATACTATCCCTAACAACGATCATTTGCATTTACCACCAGCTGCCCAGCCATATGTCTTGGTCCTGACAAACGTCCCCTTCCTACAAAAAGATTCCACCGAATCATGGGCCTCGCTAAGGAATAAGGTCACCCACTGGCTCACTAAAAATACCTGCTTCCACCCAAGACACACAAATCAGATCTTGATGGTGAGGAGAGTGGGCTGGAAAGGTGACTCTATCAAAAAAAGCTCTGGAGACTGCATAGTCGTAAATTTCAGATCACCAGGTTTAGTCCGCTCCTTACTGAGAATCAATAGGACAACAATACACGAAATCAATCATATTAACATGGTGTCACTTGGCTATTTCTATCAAAGTGAGCAAATAAATACTCATAACGGGAATGGGTGCATTCTTACCCAAAACCGATTTGAACAGCTCAATACACTAGAAGAGGTAGATTGACAGTTACCACTAATGAGTAACCCTGAAATTTTGATTTCTGTTCCCTCTCTATTTTTACCAACTGCCCAATCCGAGTCACACCAAAGGAAACAACAGATTTTCCCTTTTTCAACCCACTTAACACCTATAAAACACCAAGGGATCAAACCTAACGCTGAACAGATCAACACTCCCGAAACTATTTCCCCAATGACAGTGACATCTGATAGGGAGGGTGACACCAGTATCAATATGGATCCTATTGCACATAACCAAAACATTTGCAGGTCAAACCCCAAACAAAAAAAAAAAAAACTCATTTTTAAAAATAACTTTTTGGAATATATCAGGCCTTCGCTCAAAGATCCAAAACGAAGAATGGATAAAATTCATTAAAGAATCCGAAATTATTGCTCTTCAGGAGACATGGTCAATAACTCCTTTACACATAAATGGCTATAAGACTTTTTTTAGCCCAGCACTCCCCTCTACATCTGGGAGAGCAAAGGGTGGACTAACAATATACGTAACAAACCTAATACCATCTTTGGAGTCCCATACCCTTATAGCCGAACCACAATACCAGATCATATGCATCACTATAAGAAGAATGCCACCCATTCTAATTATTAATTTCTATAACAACCTCCCGGAAGACAGATTTGCAGGGGTCATAAAAGAAATTCGCGTCTCCCTACATAAACAACTAACCTCTATCAAAGGCAGGGAACCAATAATAATCTGGGGGGGAGACTTTAACTCAGCACTATGTAAGCACGCCTCAAACGGTAACTGTGGCTACTTGGACCACACACAAAACAACATTCCTCACTTTTCACATTCTCATAATGGGTCTGTCTTGAATGAGAACATGATCCATCTACAACTGGCCTTTGCAAATGAATTCACCACCCCTATAACTCCCTTTGTTCCAACTTTCAATGGCAGAGGCCTATTCTCCTGCATCGACTTCATCTTAGTAGGGAATATCATCCCCAACTTGATTACTGACGTTCAGACCCACGACAGCGCATTCAGTGATCACTTCCCACTGACAGTCACAATCCAAACTACTGCCTCCAAAAAAAACCCAGAAACACTACTCCGTGCAGAACTCATTTCCATGCCTCGTCCAAATGGTTATGCACTGAAATGGTCAAAAATCAATCCCACTGATATCCTTGAAACTATAATTAACGCAGCCCGCCCTGCTTTTGAAGCCTGTTTAACCGAGTCAACTAACCCCGAGGGGATCGTGGCTAACTATGACCTAATAACATTACAGGTCAAGAATGCCCTGACAGTCCAATCCCGGGCACAGAAAACACCTCAGGATAAACCCAAGTTCAGGTGGTTTAATTCAGCCTGCTCAAGAGCCCATAAATCCCTCAAGATTGCCCTTAAAAAATCCCCAAGAAATGTTTCCGAAATTCTAACAGCTAGACAAAATTACAACAAGGCAGTAGCATCCAGGAAAAGAGAACTTAAAGAAGAACACTGGACTGCTTTACATAGCAGCTGCCAAAATAAAGACTCGGTAACATTCTGGGAGATTGTAAATTCCTCTTTTCTGTCAGGACCGAAAGCAACTGGCACACTTGAGACTACCATCTCAGAACAAGAGTGGGTCACCCATTTTTCAAAAATCTTTTCGAAACCGGATGGGCTCCAATCACACAACCATCACGCATCTACACCCCGAATGATTCCCCCAAATATGAACTTCGAGCTTGCAGAGGTTGAGAATGCCCTGAATGCCAGTAGATCAGGAAAGGCCCCGGGTCCTGACGCGGTCCCGATGGACCTATATAAATCAAACATCGACCTCTGGGCCCCCCTGTTACTAAATGTCCTAGACGCACTGGGTCACGTAGGACTTCCAACCTCTTGGTCTGACTCGATCTTAGTGCCCATATTTAAAAAGGGTAACAGGAACAACCCCACGTGCTATAGACCCATCTCATTATTGGATTCTTTCGGCAAAGTAGTAGGTAGAATCCTCTTAGCACGTTTACAAAATTGGGCCGAATCAAACAATACCCTATCTGACCTTCAGTTCGGGTTTAGGGAAGGTAGAGGTACCATAGAGCAGGTCCTTAACCTTACACTCCTGAGAGGGAAGTATGTCCATGTAAAGGGTGGCAGTCTTTACATGGCATACATTGACCTATCCGCAGCTTTCGACTGCGTAGATCACATCAAGCTCTGGGCCGTAATGACACAACTGGGCATTGACCCCAATCTGGTTAACTATATAAGGGAAATCTACTCGAATACCACTACTAGAGTAAGATATGGCATCGGGGGGCAGCTAACATCGTCATTTGCAATTGAACGAGGAGTAAGGCAAGGCTGTGTCCTGGCTCCCTTTCTTTTCAACATTTACACTAACGGACTAGAAACAGCTCTGTTAAAAGGCAGCCAGGACCAGCCACATATCAAACAACGCCCCATCCCCACACTCCTATATGCGGACGACGCAGTTATACTCGCCCGCACCCCCCTTGAGTTACAACGGGCCCTGATCAGATATACAGATTTCATGAAGCAACTGGATCTAAATATTAACATCAAAAAAACCTTTGTGATGGCATCAGGGAAACACCCACGCAACAAGAAAAATATTTATCTACATGACACGAAAATAGAGGACACTACCACTTATCCCTATCTAGGAGTCGTGATAGATAATAAATCTACCTGGAAAAGCGCAATAGAGAGCAGAAATTCGCAGTTTTTAAAAGCAACAACGGCCCTGAAAGTGTTTGGTCGGAGGTTGGGTAAAAGAGCATCAAAGGAAATGTTAGATATTTATAACTCAAAATGCCTTAGCACAGCTATCTACGGGGCCGGGATTTGGGGAAATGCACACGTCACTTTACTCCAAAAGACAGAAAATTCTTTTATGAAATTCCTGCTGGGAGTCCCATCGTCCACCTCAACTTTCAACATTCATAACGAACTGGGCCTTCCATACATCACGGACGTGATACGCATGCAGCCTATCCTCCTATGGCACTGCATCTGGACGACACCAGAACTAAAATTTACCCAGGAACTCATAAATGACTGTATGAACTTGGACCACGGACTATCAATCACTTGGCTTGCATACGTCAAAAAGTTTCTAATGGACTTAGAACTTGAGCACCTATTTTTAAATCCCCAAAATAACACTCTAATCCCCAGAAAAAGGCTGCGAGACATTTGCCTAACCCATTTAACTGATCTGCGCCTGGCTCTTGAACTAAATAAAAACTCTGCCCAACTGTTCTTTTCAATATAGACAACAGATCAAATCGAGCCATATTTGAACTCCAACCTGAGCAACTACGAGAAATTTTTACTCACCAGAATGCGACTGAACATTTTCCATCGTTTAATTACTTTCCCTGGGCAAAACGACTGGAGTACCCAACTGATCCCATGCCCCTGTGACGATCTCTCCCCCCAAACTACCATTCATGTGATAATGTTTTGTAAATTTTACGTTGAGCCAAGAAAGCTATATTTGATCCCCTTTTTGAAACATTTGGGCCTAAATCAGTGCCGGCCAGCTTTCATGGCCCTCCAACTGCTAGAAACAGAATTACTGGCAAAAAATATGGCAATGTTTTGAAAATTCTGTGTACGACATAGAGCCAACCTTTAGATGAAGATCTCTGTTTAAATAACACACTGACAGATGCTCTCTGTGAACCACTTAAACATACCCTACGATGAACTGGGATTAGCCCCCCTATGCATCTTAAAATTGCCACCGGGGGGTTTGTTTTTGCACTGTCATACATTGCCCTAACTCTCTTAATCTATTTTTACCATTTTTAAATTAATGTTACATCATCTTTTTTAAATTTGCTCTTGTCATTTCGCACTTGTTCCAATTGCTTAGGCGAAACAAATTAATCCTGTAAAAATGAAACGTGTACAAATGCTAATGTATTTTTATGTGTAAATACTTTTATGGTACGTAATTTCCTTACCGAATAAAGTTTTTCAATCAACTTAAAAGAGCAGGACTTACAGTTAAGTTCCAGGTCGTGTAGCCCATATTCTAATGTGCAGGGGTTAAAACATGTCAGCCTGTGGCAGGCTGTTGAGTTAAGCTCAAAGATTTGTGCATCAGAAGGTGTAACCAAGTGCTTTTCTTCGAGAGAGCTAGCCTTGCTACAATGAAAAGTGACTTTGGGGATTTTTTACTGGTGGGACATGTTAAACTTAAGAAACACGTCTGACAATTTAAATACCATGCACTCAGCACTTTGGGATCTTTGGGCCTACCTTAGAGATGCCATGTAGGCATTAAAAAGGTATGGTCAGGCCTAGCAAAGGGTTTATTTTGCCTGGTCAATTTTGCAGGTACATTGCCACTGTACTGGTGACACAATAGGTGCTGAAGTCCACTAATGACATTTAACTTACAACCCCGTAGTACACTGTATACTATATACTAGGGTCTTATAGGTAAGTTAAATGTGCCTATTAGGATTTTCGATACATTTGACAAGTTTTCAGGGGTTGGACCACTGAGGAAATATGAATTTTGTGATCAGTTATGTCCCCTATCGTAGACCCCAACGGCTCCATGTACATGCTATAAGTACATGTATGTTCCCTCCTGCTCCAGTTTTGAAGACGCAAATATATGTGCGTCCACCGTCAACATGTCCTCTTTCAGATCCACCATGAATGGGTCAGATATTCCTTTCCTAAGTATGAAAGGCCACCGACTTTATGTGGTTCACGTTCCACATTTTACAGATTCAGGCGAGTAGGCCCGAATTCTGTCATCAAGCCTTTTCCTGCCTTCTGCCTCTGAAAGCTCCAGTCTGAGCCTGCATCTGTGACCATGAACTTTGTCTTACTCCCTGCGCGGCTAACGGTGCCTGATCCAGCCCGTCGCCTGCCAAAAACTGTATTTCACCTTCAAGATTATCTCCTCCGCCCCTCATCCGATGCATTCCTGTCTAGCTGTTTAGGTAAACATTCCTCCAGCTACCGTGCAAAGGGCCAGGCCTCGCTGTCCTCATGCAAGTAATTCATAGCCCTGTTACCATGGAATATTCCTACCCCCTCGCATCTAGTGTAGACACTTAGACGCTTGTACACGCACTAACAGTCAGTATAGTCAGTATAGAATAAGATTCTATCCTAAGAGACCTCTCTTTTTGGATAACACAGTTCTTCAAACATAGGATATTAGATATGATTTGGGATTAGGTTGACATAACCCCAGACTTCTGTCTCCACATGTAGAGCTAAATGTCAAGTCCCCTTCACCCTCTAGTTGCACGTCAGTCACACGTCATGCGGCTGCGCGCGCATCTCTGCCAAATATTTCTGCTGACATTGCAGGATTCTCTTATGGATCCACCTACTTGTGACATCATGTATAATGACGTTTTCTAGTTACGCCTATTCTAGTTACGCATGCATATTTTATTTTGTCTTATCAGTTGTTACGCCTACTGCATCTGTTTCACTGTAATGCCTTTTCTATAAAAATGATTACTTGTCAATAATGTATTGCCCTTCCTTCCTGAACTTTCGTGGTGATGGAATAGAATGCCTACAATTCGAATTGTATTCCTTTGTATAGGAATAAAGCCTTTTAAAACCTCTAATACCACGGATTCTGCCTCTCATTTTACTGAGTTGTTCTTAATAGACTTTACCGCATAAAAAATAGTACCGGTAACGAAATATTTACCACATAAATTGGCGCCCAAACAGGGACACTTTCTCATCTCACGCGCCGGCGGTGCGTTGCAGGCCCGGTCTCCTGCCACAGCTGAACGGACAAAAACGCGTACCTGCAGGATTTCCTGTATCTCCCTCCGGCCAAGCGGGGACGACTGAGGCTGCGATCAACACCCAGACGAGGCGGTGAGAAGTGCGAAGTATCCCGACCAGAGCCTAGCTGAGAGAGCAAGATCCGAGGTATACAGAGACCCGCCAGGTTCCGAAGTTCCGAGTCCAGTCGAGTCGAGTCCAGTCCGGTCCAGTTTCAGTTCCGTTCCGAGGCCTTCCGTTCCGAGCTACCCGGTGAGTACCATTACCGGGGAGGCATTTAACGTGCACATAGTCTGTGCCGGTCAAGACGGGTTTGGGTACACAAATCCGGTCTGCACTGTTTTAGCAGTGTATCTGTACTGTTTAGCAGTATATATAGTATGTTTTGCATATAAATAAATATAAATAAGTATTATCTAGTGTCAGTATTATGTCAGTAACTAGTTTTCTATTAGTTATCATTGTTCGTAAAACTGTTAAGTGTTAAATGTTTTGAAATACGTTTTATATACTGTGGTGTGAATGACTGTTCATTATTGTGTTTTTATAAAGTGTGTTCTAGTAATAAGGTCTAAAAATGCCGCTCTTTTCGAAACTAAGACAGATCAAAACTAGAAAAGGTGTACTCGAAGAAGCTGTTCCCATCCCACCAAGGGACACTCCAGGGTACTTTATGTATCATAAGCATGGCCTAGATGCCGTATTATTTCTTGATTTATGGGTGGACTACACCAAAGAATTACCAGAGAGTCAGGGATGGCCCGCAGCGGGGACCTGGGATGCAGATTGCATCATGCGAGTAGAAGAAGAATTATGGAAAAAGAAAGCCAGACAGTCACAGAAAGATGCCATTGAATTATGGCGTAAAGAATCATATAGACGTACGGAAAAAGCACTCAGACAGGAAGAGAAAGGTAGAGAGAATTCCAATAAAACCCGAGAAAATCTATTACTTGAGGAAGGTACCCGAGTAAAATCAGAACAAGTAGACAGACAAAGAAACGCCCTTATGAATGGTATGTATCCACTTCTGGCCGAAGGGCTACCTAAGGCTACTCCGGAAATACCAAAAGACTTGCCACCTCCATTGTTTCCGATAAAAGCACATCCCAAGGGGCATCCCAGAACCGCAGAAGATGTTTTCCTTTCCTCTTATTTAGATGACGCAGCTCCCGAGTATGCTAATACCGCACCACATAGACCGCTTACCGATGGTGCTCATCGCCAAGACCCTCCGTCTGTACCTCCGCAACAACAAGCTCCGACACACATTCCGACAAGCACATCTGTTTCTACAGCTTTTCCCGCAACGACGGTTGCTGTCTCACCTTCAACAAATCCTTTCACGTCCAGCACCCCAGACGGTGCTACAGGAGGTACGACAGACATTTTTTCTACGCCACCCAGAGGAAATAAATTTTCCCTTAGAGAATTAGCACACCAACGTACGCCCAAACTAGCAACTCCCGACATGCTTAAGGAACTTCTAGTAGATTGTAGATATGATCCTGTGCCCGGTAAACGGGACGAAATGCTGCTGTCATCATTACGTATTCGACGAGCTGCAATATATTTAACGTAGCTACCAGGAATGGCTACACATTTAGAACATATATATCACTTTGTCCAGTCAGGACGAGGTCCTGAAAGTATTAGCAGAGCCATGGAGTACCAGAAAGCGGAGGTACAGGGACAACTGTTACGTTTCCTCATAAACTGTGTAATCAGAAATCAAGACCGGCCTGGGGTAAATCCGGAAGAAATGCAAAAACTTGTCACTTGGGGCCAGAATATATCAGAAGGGAGACATGATAAACAGTTATGTATAGTAGCTATGTACCGAAAGATCCGCAAAGAAGTAGAACGAATACACGAAGAAAGATTAGAGGTAGACGCCACTGACCTAAACAGAGAGGAGGAGGAGCAAGAATCAGAGCAATTAGACACGATAGCTTATGTAGGTAAAGGAAGATCCCATAATAATACCAGAGGTTTTAACGACCCAATACGTCCAATACGTCCGGAATATAATAGACATTTTCCAAATCCTATGCTAAATACAAAATCCCCCGAACACTTATTCCAAGCCGCTGATAAATTACTCCGAGATCGAAGGGGGTACCACGTGCTTGATTCCATGGACGAACAAGAATTAGCCAGGTCAGCAGTACAATGGGCTGACAGTCCCGGCGAATACAATGACGATGTACTTGCACACACGTTTCTGAATCTAGACCCATATGAACAGCGTTTAGCTAGTATATACATGATTCAACACCTCCTTATATTATATAAAAGCCAACACTCCGATCCAGGACCCTTACCTGACATATTGACAGAACTACTCACGAATATATGGAGAGGGTCAGGTACTGATTTGATTAAGGAAATTCTAGAATCCCGAAACCAATATTTAAATTTCGTATGCCCAGAACACGTTCCAGTTCCCATCATGGGAAGAAAAATGTATCACATAGATAGACAGAAACCGTTACGCGAAGTACACCCAATTAGAGGTGCCGGTGATAATTTTACACGCGTGTTTGTGTACACGCCTATAACTAAACTGGAATTATTAGAAATGAAGAATGTAGTACCCAGCCATGACAAGGACCCAGCAGGTTTCCACCGTGAGATAAAAGACATGTTACTCATGGGAGAGTATACCTACCCCGATATTATGAAAATATTAAAAGTCCTATTACCCGCCGGTGTTTATGAGAAACTCAAAGAAAAAGAATGGGAGGTGGGAGACCAAAAGATAGATTGGACAGCATTAGAAAACGAAGAAAAGGCCCGAGCTGCAGGAGCAGGGCTTGGGGAAAAGACTACAGCACTAGCAGGATTACTAATACAGGTACTGCCACGTTTATTAACTACGAAAAAGGAAGACTGGGGTGCAATCTCAGCCTGTAAACAAAAACCAGATGAAGACACTAGTGATTTCTATTCCCGATTTGAAAAATGTTTTAGTATAAATAGTGGCATAAAAGCCAGTAGTGAGTCATATCCACATCTGTTTGTGACAAAATTAGTTGAAAATTCTCTGCTACAAGTCAAGAATAGAGTATTGAAATTCGAAAGTACCTGGCAAAGTAATACCCCATCACAGATGCTACAGATGTTACAATATCACCACAATAGAATTAGAGAAGAACAAGAACACGAACAAAGACGTATGAAAGATACGAAAATGAAAATGCTTGTTGCACAATCAGTTCCAGCCGATAGTCATCAAAAGGGTGATTCCGCAAGTCCTGCGAAAGGGACATGCAACTATTGTAAACAACCAGGTCATTATATACACGATTGTCCAGTCCTGAAACATAATATTGCCACAGGTAGAACGCATGAGAGACCACGTCCACCTAGACAGGATCAGAATCAACAACAAATCCCTCAGAATGCACAACCTAGGTTAGCTCCGCAACAATTAGCTCCGCAACAGGCAGCTCCACAACAGATCGTAGCACCACCACAAGCGCAGCCTATTGCTGCAACTCAAGCAACAACACAACAAATGTATCAGTATGCACAAACAGATTATCCCGATTATCAGCGATACTCATGAGATAGCCTAGAGAGGGAAGTTGGCTTACCCCTTATAGAGGTTCCTGTAGACCAAGAGGGACCTTATGTACATAGTGAACTATTAGGGGAAGACAGAAAGTTTTTACTTGATACAGGGGCAAGCAGAACAACTATAAGACGCAGTGAAGTTCCAGGGGCACCCCTCTCAGGCTCACAAAATATTTCCCTTGGATTCTCAGGAAAACCGATAATAAATGACGTAACACAACCTCTTCCACTTACAGTCGGTCCATTGACACGTACTACAGATTTATTGCTTACTAAATCATGTCCAGAAAACTTGTTAGGCATAAAAACATTGAAAGCTCTAGGAGCCATAATATGTTGTTCTCCGGAAGGAGTACGACTATTTTTACGTGACTTTAAAGGTCACTACGTATCCAGAGACATAGATTACCGACTGCAGAATTTACCTACACATTTATGGGCACAAGGCCCCACTGATGTTGGTTGCATGAACATTACACCATATCGAGTCACACTAAAGACAGGAGTGGTACTACCACGAATGCAACAATACAAGTTACCTCCAGATGCTGTAGTGGCTTTACTGCAAATCATTGACGAGCTTATTGCCCAAGGAGTGGTTGTGGAAACTGACTCCAATGTATGTAATTCCCCGATAATTCCGATCCTTAAAAGAACGGATCCAAAAGCACCACCAGTATATCGATTAGTTATTGATCTGCGCGAATTAAATAAATGTATTGTACCACAATACCCTGTGGTCCCAGATATCTCTTCATTACTCACAGCTATTGACTCAGAAGCAACGTTTTTCACTGTAATTGATCTCAAGAATGCTTTCTTTAGTGTCCCAATCGATCCGGAAAGTCAATATTTGTTCGGTTTTAGTTTAAATGGACGAAGTTTTAAATTCACACGCGCACCTCAAGGATTTACAGAAAGCCCCAGCATCTATAGCCAAGCACTGAAACGAGAACTTGACAGTATACACATGCCAGCTAACACTGCCTTGCTTCAATATGTCGATGATCTGCTGATCACCGCCCGAAGCGAACCTGAATGTGAAACAGCGTCTCTGACGGTTTTGAAATTTCTGGCTGACAAGGGGCACAAGGTGTCCCCTTCCAAGCTGCAATTCTGTGTCCAGCGAGTTGTTTATCTTGGGCACTCGCTGTCCAAGGAGGGAAGGCAGCTTACACCCGATCGCATCCAGTTAATTGCTAACATGCCACCACCCAAGACACAAAAGGAGGTGCGGGCTTTTATAGGCCTCACTTCATACTGTAGGCAGTGGATCCCTCAATATGCATTTCTAGCAAAACCACTCATCCAGTTGACAACACCGGAGGCAGCCACATCGACTGTCCTCCCTTGGACTCCAGAACATACACATGCCTTTGAAAGCTTAAAGAAAGCTTTATGCCAAGCACCTGTCCTAGCAACACCATGTTACAGTAAACAGTTTACACTCTTTGTTACAGAACGCGAAGGTACTGCTTTGTCAGTACTCACTCAGGAACAAGCAGGATCACACAAACCATGTGCTTATTTCTCTAGTACATTAGATCCAGTAGCTCAGGCTCTTCCAGCGTGCCTGAAATCAGTGGCAGCAACAGCTTTAGCAATCAGACAAAGCGATGCCATAGTGTTAGGACATCAATTGACAGTACAAGTACCACACGCAGTAGAGGTTCTCTTGAACCGCACACAAACACAACACTTGACTATAGCAAGACTCACCGGTTACGAATTGACATTGTTTCAGCCACACATAGAAATCAGACGTTGTAATACGTTAAATCCTGCCACACTGTTACCAGTAGGCGGAACAGATCCATTGGCACATGATTGTGTCGAAGTCATTACTATCACGACGAAACCCAGACAAGACTTGACAGACATCCCTTTGTCAGATCCAGACTTGACATTATATGTAGATGGGTCATGTATGAGAACAAGTACAGGAGAGTTAGTGGCCGCTTACGCAGTCACAACAGACACTGAAGTCATTGAAACAAATTGTATTAACACTTTGTCAGCTCAAGCAGCAGAGCTCATCGCTCTGACACAAGCCTGTATTCAAGCCACAAATAAAAAAGTCAACATATACACAGATTCACGTTATGCATTCGGAGTCGTCCATGACTTCGGCGTACTGTGGCGAGAGAGAGGTTATTTAACTTCTCACGGTGCCCACATCCAACACGGACCCCTCATTCAAGCCCTATTAGACGCGATTCATCTACCTACTGAAATATCGATTATGAAATGCAAAGCCCACACAAAGGTTACCGATATTATTTCTCAGGGTAATGACCTAGCTGACAGAACAGCTAAACAGACTGCTCAGAATCAGACTCTCACAACTGACATGACAAAGACAATAGTCCTGACACCAACACATTGCATGACAGTTAAGGATCCCGCCCTTGATGTAATTGACATACATCTGTACTAAAAGAAGGAGAGAGGGGGGGGGAGGACCGGGAGCTAGTTATGGTCCAGTGTCTGTGCTCCGTGTTATATCTATAGTATTCAAATGGAGACACTGTTCCTAGAGAGACAAAGGGAAATATGAAGCGAAAAAGCCTAGGCTAATATTAGGCCCAACTACCTAAGGATAGGGGGGGCATTCCTTAGTTTCTCATGTTGCCCTCACACACCCCGAAGGATGTCATGCTTCATCATTGGGCGTTTGCTCCTCGTCGGGCCGGCGCTGCGATGCCCTACGGGTCCCCCGAAGGGTCACTTTAGCGGAGATCTTTTCGAGAAAACGCCGTTTGGTGCATGCGGGTGTGTGGTTTGGGTCCTAATAAAAAAAGATGTGTGGTGATGGAGTGTGTTAGTGAAGTGGTATCCTAAAAATGTCTAAGGGTTACTGGGAAAAAGTTTAATGTGAAAAGCACCCTTGACATAATAAAAGACCCGTAGGTCGGGTGTTACCTTATTGAAATTAATGTATCAATGGGTAACTTGTGTGTGGTCAAGCGGTCGACATGTTTCGCGCCCCAATGGTCCAAAAAAGGATCCCTGGCGCTTCTTCAGGACCAAAAAAAAAAAGAGTGAAAGTGAATGTGCCCTAAGGGATACTACCCTCAGTTTACTATCCGGGCGAACACTCCGAAGTAGCACTGCTCTCTGTGTGAGAGTCAGGTCGCACCAGGATAGACAGCCTAAAGGCACGGAGAATAATGCTCCATAGGTTAGGGGACGAGCGTACACACCTTCTAGTGAGTTTTGCTCCGGCGTGGCCTCTATACCACCTACCCCAGTCGTCCTCCTACCTGTATTCAAGCCACAAATAAAAAAGTCAACATATACACAGATTCACGTTATGCATTCGGAGTCGTCCATGACTTCGGCGTACTGTGGCGAGAGAGAGGTTATTTAACTTCTCACGGTGCCCACATCCAACACGGACCCCTCATTCAAGCCCTATTAGACGCGATTCATCTACCTACTGAAATATCGATTATGAAATGCAAAGCCCACACAAAGGTTACCGATATTATTTCTCAGGGTAATGACCTAGCTGACAGAACAGCTAAACAGACTGCTCAGAATCAGACTCTCACAACTGACATGACAAAGACAATAGTCCTGACACCAACACATTGCATGACAGTTAAGGATCCCGCCCTTGATGTAATTGACATACAGACACATGCTACACCAGAAGAAATAAAGAAATGGAGTGAATTAGGAGGGATCCAAACAGATCAAGGATGGATGACGAAGGAAAAATCTATATGGTTTCTTCCCGACTCAATGGTCCAAGTCATCATTAACACTATACATAGTCCAGCGCACCTAGGAGAAAAAGCTATGCTAGACAGCATTCAACACATCTGGTTCAACAAACACTTGCGAGCCGCAGCTAAACAAAAAGTTCGTACCTGTATGATATGTTGTCAGTTTAATCCAGGTAAAAGCATCCCCGTAGAGCAGGGTGGATTCCAAACTCCCGATCATGCTTTTGAAGTCCTCCAGATGGATTATATCCAGATGGAACGATGTCGAGGATTCAAATATGTTCTCGTAGTTGTCTGTGCTCTTTCCCGTTGGACAGAAGCATACCCGGTTTCAGATTACACTGCCCCGACTACTGCCAAACAGTTAGTTCGAGAATTCTTCCCACGGTACGGTTTACCACGTGTTGTCTATTCAGATAACGGTCAGCCGTTCTCATCCGAACTAATGAAACACGTTTCCCTTCTATTAGGCTACCAATGGAAATTCCACTGTGTCCGACATCCCGAGGCGGCAGGTCTCGTGGAACGTCATAATCAAACTCTGAAAATTAGATTGTCCAAAATATGTAGAGAAAAAGGAGTTGATTGGATAGTAGCCTTACCAGTTGCGCTCTTTTACATGAGAATGGTAGCACATTCTCGAACAGGGCTATCCCCGTATGAGGTGATCTTCGGTAGACCACCAAATATGTGGGGGACGCCTATACCTCGTAAAATCACTGATGTTGACTGTAATATGCTGACAGATTACCTGGCTTCCTTGATGTCTGCACTACAATCTTGTCGTTTCAAGGTATCCGCAGCTTTTCCCGACAATACTGAGGTGAAACCCCATGACGTGGTTCCTGGGGACCTGGTGCTGGTCAGGAATTTTGACCGGAAGACCCAACTGGATCCTAGGTGGAAGTCACCGAAGTTGGTTCTACTCACCACAAGGACAGCTGTGAAAATCGAGGGAAGGAAAGGGTGGTTGCACTCGAGTCATATCAAGAAATTTTATGGACTACCATCCAGTGTAGATACTCAACCCTGTATTCCCTCACAGACAGACTCAAAGCTTCCCTTGGCTGAATTAACAAAACCAGAACTTTATAAACTAAAATTGAGGTCTAGTAAGTCAGACAATTTGATTGTTTAAGTCCTCTCCAAGGTGAATCGGTTGAATTTGTCTCTGACATGTATCCTCTAGACCGGAATAGAGAAAGAAATCATCAGATGCTGCTCAAGAAGCATGCGTATTGTAAATCATTTCGTAGTCACTGCACAGTAACATTATTAATTTTGTTTTTTCTAAGTCTTCTGATCATCATTGTCAGCATCCTATTGCACATGTATTACCCTATTCCTAAGCGTGCTTACAATATAACTGCAGAACATTCTTTTAGTGAATTACCTCCACATGAATTGTCTTATAGATTTGCGCTGCGCAACAACACATTCATTAGTATGTTACATCATTCCCATCAAACCAGCAATGCCACAAATTGTTGGATATGTGGCCGACTCCCTCCCTATCAGAACTATAAGGGAGTTTTGCCCCTCTTTCCCTATCCGTTCACACACAATGGCTCCTGTGGAGCATGGTTTAGTTTGATTAATTCCCTAGATTCGAATTCCGCAGTTTATCAAGACAACTGGGTATGGGGAAACCTGAACTTAGTTTTGCTTAAAGTCTGCTACCCTAACAAGGAGGGACTTCCCAAAAGAACAGGAACTGATCTAGAAAATGAAGTATATGGATTAGGTAATTTTACACTTAACTTTATGATCCTGAACGTTGAATCTGAAGCTACATCAATCTTGCCCGCCATGTCAGTATTCCCAGTAAAAGGGGAATTATGTATAAGAAAGAATGGCTCCATACACATGGGCCATAGTAAATGCACCACTGTAATAAAATTCAGTGATCAAGGCAAGTCTACATTTAGAGCTTCTCGTCATTCCTACTTTATATGTGGCCAGACCGCAAATATACGTCTACCTTTAGATTGGGATGGTACCTGTTACATAGCATTCCTTCTACCACCTGTTTTCCTAGCCCCTCCTGATTATCACAGAAATACCCATTTAGTACACAATAGACAGCAGAGAGATCTCCCAATTGTCGATTACACTGAAACAGCATGGGAAAAATACACAGATTTCAATAAAGGTTTCTTTCCCTATATAGGTACAGTCACTAATAGTAAGCTGATACGTAGATTAACCAGAACCCTTGAAGCAGTAGTGAACGAAACTATTTCCGCCTTAGGCAATTTAACAGAAGAGCAGTCTGCTATGCGGATTGTTGTGCTTCAAAATCGTCTTGTCCTTGACGTCATCCTGGCCGATAGGGGCGGAGCTTGTAGGGTCATCGGATCAAGTTGTTGCATTTTCATACCAGAAAATTCGCCGTCAGTATATAAAGCCATAACCCGCCTTCATAAGATTGTAATCCAGATACACCAGAGTCCAGGCACCTGGACTTGGTCCGGTTGGTTCTGGGGCGTGTTGTCAGCCTGGGGATGGAGAATGCTCTCCTTCCTAGGTATTGGCTTTCTCATACTATTCAGTTGCTGCTTATGTCTACAATGTGGGCCAGCGATTTGTGGTCTGTGTGCCACCTCGTGTATCCCACATCCAAGTTTTCGTTCGAGATCCCGGAAGAAGAAAGAAGAACAAATGATGCTATATGAACAGATCGATGGATTGATGAAGATCGATATCTCCTGAGGGTCCGTAGGGGACAAGGAGGGAATGAGGAAATATGAATTTTGTGATCAGTTATGTCCCCTATCGTAGACCCCAACGGCTCCATGTACATGCTATAAGTACATGTATGTTCCCTCCTGCTCCAGTTTTGAAGACGCAAATATATGTGCGTCCACCGTCAACATGTCCTCTTTCAGATCCACCATGAATGGGTCAGATATTCCTTTCCTAAGTATGAAAGGCCACCGACTTTATGCGGTTCACGTTCCACATTTTACAGATTCAGGCGAGTAGGCCCGAATTCTGTCATCAAGCCTTTTCCTGCCTTCTGCCTCTGAAAGCTCCAGTCTGAGCCTGCATCTGTGACCATGAACTTTGTCTTACTCCCTGCGCGGCTAACGGTGCCTGATCCAGCCCGTCGCCTGCCAAAAACTGTATTTCACCTTCAAGATTATCTCCTCCGCCCCTCATCCGATGCATTCCTGTCTAGCTGTTTAGTTAAACATTCCTCCAGCTACCGTGCAAAGGGCCAGGCCTCGCTGTCCTCATGCAAGTAATTCATAGCCCTGTTACCATGG
The DNA here is from genome assembly GCF_964204655.1 of Triturus cristatus. Taxonomy (NCBI): domain Eukaryota; kingdom Metazoa; phylum Chordata; class Amphibia; order Caudata; family Salamandridae; genus Triturus; species Triturus cristatus. Next base: position 361,607,968 of record NC_140591.1, read on the forward strand.
AATATTCCTACCCCCTCGCATCTAGTGTAGACACTTAGACGCTTGTACACGCACTAACAGTCAGTATAGTCAGTATAGAATAAGATTCTATCCTAAGAGACCTCTCTTTTTGGATAACACAGTTCTTCAAACATAGGATATTAGATATGATTTGGGATTAGGTTGACATAACCCCAGACTTCTGTCTCCACATGTAGAGCTAAATGTCAAGTCCCCTTCACCCTCTAGTTGCACGTCAATCACACGTCATGCGGCTGCGCGCGCATCTCTGCCAAATATTTCTGCTGACATTGCAGGATTCTCTTATGGATCCACCTACTTGTGACATCATGTATAATGACGTTTTCTAGTTACGCCTATTCTAGTTACGCATGCATATTTTATTTTGTCTTATCAGTTGTTACGCCTACTGCATCTGTTTCACTGTAATGCCTTTTCTATAAAAATGATTACTTGTCAATAATGTATTGCCCTTCCTTCCTGAACTTTCGTGGTGATGGAATAGAATGCCTACAATTCGAATTGTATTCCTTTGTATAGGAATAAAGCCTTTTAAAACCTCTAATACCACGGATTCTGCCTCTCATTTTACTGAGTTGTTCTTAATAGACTTTACCGCATAAAAAATAGTACCGGTAACGAAATATTTACCACACCACATGCATTTGGGCCTGGTTAGGACTTGGACGGTCCCAGTGTACAGAGTCCATAAACCAACAGCATCAGTTAAAACAAATGGGGTTGATCATGCAAAAACCTTTCACATATATCCCATAATGGATTACTTTTAATTAAAGTTCTACATGCATGTACTGAAATCCCTTTCCCACCTCACAAAATCCAAGTACCATGTTACACCATAAAGTGGGCTGCACATGAAGCTCTTCATGCCTCATTCATAGTTTATTTTATATCCATTACTGGATAAGATCATCCACTGACTGTCTCCGATTTTATTACTGAGGATGGGGTCACGTATCCAACCATCGGTTTATCAATATAGTCTCACCCCAGATCAAACTTCAACTAGACTCCACTCTTAAAAGAACTGCTCACCTTGTTGAATGTATTCTCTGCATCCAGTGAAACCATCACTGCTCTCCGCATCCTAATACCATTGAATTTCTAGTGACCTTTGACAATCCTTCCTGAGCTTCATGTATAATAACAGGCAGCAGTCAATCCAAGATGTTGGCTATCACAGTCTAAATAACTACTCTAGCCAATAGCCCAGCAAAGTCATTTAGATTTTAATATCCATGTAAAACTGGCTCTTGTACATTAATCAAAACCACTTTAATATGCCCCTGTACTATCGGGGACCAACTTAATAATTAGTTGGCACCATGGAGCTCAGCTTTATCAGTGAGCCACTGTCCATCTGCACTTCTATAGATGGCCCGTGGGACTTTACAGGTAGTTTAGTTAGGAAGATGGCTACTGAATATGAGGAAAATACTTATGACATCATAGAGAGGTTTTTGTTCCCCTTAGTCCACATCACCCAGTTTACACAGAATCTAGGCAGTGGGTAATGTAGAGCTAGGGAGTCGTCTAAAGAAAGCCATAGATCTGGTAAGAGCTGAAACATGTTGCCCTTAAATGAGCAGAGGGAACAATCCACATCCCTAATGTCTAATGTAGTTTTTTAAATCTTAGAATAGGGAGACTCAAATATATAGTGATTTGTTCTTCAGTAGATGTGCAGCTTCATGAGGAGTTTAGCAGAACCTGATTGTGCTATTGAGGGCGGGTTCAAATCTTGGCATATTAGTGCCTTTTGAAGATTATAACAGATGATTAAATATCCACTCCTAACCAGAACCATAACCAGGATATAAAACCTTCCATTCAGTGTGAGAAGCAGACCCAGTGATGAGGCATGCGATCTTGGTGGGTGAGGTCCATCGTTCTAAAGAAACAACTCCCACCAGAAAGTATGACTAGGTGCTACGTCCACACTAGCACAGTACAAATGTATTAGGGATAATAATATTAATAATAATAATACAGCCATTTGTAAAGCGCAAACAGCTACCTCCCCAAGGAGGTGTCCCGTTATAACAACAAGTGACAGCGAAATAAATGGTCAAACACCAGAATTAATCCAAGTTAAAAAGCCAAGTCTTAACTGCTTTCCTGAATAGAAAATCTGATTCGATCTGCCACAAAGCAGGTGGCAAAGAATTCCATAGCTTGGCAACTCACTACAAAGGATCTGCCACCCCATCGCGCTTTCCTAACTTGTGGGGTGTCAACCAGATTCTGATTATTAGACAGCAGTAGGCGAGTCTGTTTGCAGGCACATAATCGTTGTTTCAGATATCTTGGGCAGAGTCCATGGAACGACCGAAAAACTAAGGTTAAGGCCTTAAACTTAATTCTGTTGGCCACCGGTAGCCAGTGAAGTTCCTTAACATGTGGAGAGTTATGTTGACGCATAGGTATGCGTCTTATCAATCTCGCAGCCGCATTTTGGACCATTTGTAGTCTCTTAACCATGTAAGCAGGTAGGCCCAAATAAAGGCCATTCTCATAGTCCAGTCTGGACGTCACCGTTGCATGAACTATGGTTCGACAACAGTTTTCTGGTAAAAAGTGTAAAAATGTCCTTATGTACCTCAATTTTCCAAAGCAGGAGGATGTTACTTGCTGGATTTGGGAGGAAAAGGACAGATCTGCCTCCCATTGTAATCCTAGATTTTTAACAGTGCCTGCTGGGGTAGGTGGTAACCCCATTTCCTTCGGCCACCACAAATCCGAGTCTGGAGGCTTGTTGGTCCCGAAAAACTCCACTTCTGTCTTTTCTGCATTTAATTTTAATTTATTATTATTCATTGAAATTGCAACATCCTTTAAAAGGGAACACCAACTGGGTGTCATCGGCATAAGATATTGCCTTCACCCCCCCAGTTGGCAATGAGTGAAAACAGAGGTGCCAAATAGATGTTGAACAGCAGTGGGCTTAAAGCTGATCCTTGGGGCACCCCATACCACAAGCGCTTCTGCTCGGACTGATAAAGTTGTAAAGCCACCATTTGAGTCCGCTTCTGGAGGAATGACCTTACCCACTCAAGGGCGGTCCACCTAATGCCGAAGTCCTGGAGGCATTGAACCAAAATATCATGGTATACTGTATTAAATGCGGCAGATAGATCTAGGACCAACAGCATAGCTGATGCTCCCGAGTCTACCGCCAGCCTCACTGATTCCGCCACCTCTAAAAGGGCTGTCTCGGTGCTAAAACTGGCACAGAAGCCAGATTGAGTGTCATGTAAAATGTTATTGCTCTCAGAAAATGTAGCCAATTGTCGCTGGACAACCTTTTCCAGCATCTTGGCTGGCGCCGGCAGCAAAGAAATAGGTCTGTAGTAAGACAGTACCCGAGAGTCAACATTGTTTTTTTTCTTCAGAGGAAGAAGTGTGGCATGCTTCCATAAATCAGTGAAGGTGCCAGAACCAAGAGAGGTGTTCCATATATGTAATAACACATGAACGGCAGAGTGTGCTGATTCCTTCCATAGTTTGGGGGGGCATGGGTCCCCTGGAGAACCTGACCTGCACTTCAGCATCCCTGCCAATGCCTCCTGCTGAGAAATAGGGGCGAAACAAGATAAAAAGGATTCCGGGTCTCTCCTCTCTCTGACAGCTGTTTTGACTGTTTCTACTACTTCTGTGAAAGAGTTGTAGACCACATGAATTTTATTGTCAAAAAAGTCAGAGAGATCCTCACATAGTTAGCGCGAAGGCTGTGCGTCAATCACTAGTTCGTGGGATTAAGAAAGGAATTAACCATTTTAAACAGTATTTTGCCTGGTTTGTCCAAGTTATTAATCCGTGTAGCTATGTAATCCTTTCTAGCCACCTTAATTGCTCTGTGCAGCTCTTTCAAGGAGGCTTTATAAACCAGCTTAGCAGCTACAGTGTAATCCACCCTCCACTGTCACTCCAAGCGTTTACAGCTGCTTTTAAGTGTCCTAAGGGACTCCGAAAACCATGGGGCGGACGCGGAAGGTGATTTTCTCAGTGACTTGGAAAGTCTGGCAGGAGCAGAGGACTCTACTGCTGCCGCGATCCACTTGTCTAAGGCCAAGGCATCGTCATTGGAATCCTCCGATAGTCCAGGTTGGCTTATCTGCAAGACAGGGGCAAAAAACTCCTCAGTCATATATTTCCAATTCCGTTTTAAAAAGGAATGGGAGCTTGCGTGTGACAATGATATTCCTAAGCTAAAGGAGAATGATATAGGGCAGTGGTCTGTCCAGGCCAACTGTCTTGAGGTATCCATATTTAGATTCTGAATATTGGAAAATACCAAATTGAGGATGTGTCCTGCTTTATGTGTGGGAGCTATGACATGTTGAGTCAGGTTAGCCACTGTAAGAGAAGACACAAGTTGATAAGCCTGGGCGCAATTGCCGTCGTCTACATGGAGGTTAAAATTAGGCCTGGCCCAAAATTCCGTTCCGTTCGCGGAGATTGCGATATTTTGGCATTTTCGCGTTCCGCGGAAAGCGCGAAAATGTCAAAATTTCCGCATTCCGCAGCTTAGCGATAATTTGTTTCTTGCTCGCGCTGTAAAATAATACATTCTCGCGTGCGCGCGATCGCCTTACCTGAATCCCCGTGTTCGCCGACAAGTTTTCCCGACCCGGCCGCGTTCTCCACGAGATGTTGGATTGTTGGTAGCCATTTTGCGCTGTCTCGCGACAGCCGCATTAACGTCATTTGTCGCGCGATCACGTCATTTGTCGCGCGATCACGTCTTTCTTCTCGCGATCATGCACCGCGTGAGTATGAGAAGATTGAGATCTCGAACACGTCATTTTACATCGCGAGCGAGAGGGTGAGGACGCGGGCACGTCTAATCGAACGCGAACAGGAGAAAGAGACCCCGAACACGTCATATCCAACGCGACAGGGACAAAGAGAACGCAATCATGTCATTTTCGACACGCCGGCAAAAGTAATGTGAAGCTCGAGAACTCGAACATTTAAAATTTTCAATTTGGAGAGGAATATCAGCTCTAGCAGCATGAAACCTTCTGCAAATGCTGATTTTGGATGAAAACAACTCCTTACATTGACATTTGGCTGTCCTTTTTTGTGCAAGGAGTCCTTTTTTTAAAAGGTGGAGAGAGGGAGGAAGTGACACAGAATCTCCATCTTCCTGTTCCTGTCCAGCAGGCTCCTCCCAGTGCTTTGTCCATCTCCTGCTCATTCTGCCTTTGGATTTGGAGCTGGAGAGATCACTCTTTTTGTCTGCTGCATCATTGCAATTGGATTTGAGGTATTTTGGAATAGGATATTTTACAAGTAAGTGGTTGTTGTGTCTGTTTGATTGTGGGCATTGCAGTTGTTGTAACTACAATTTATTTTTGATAATTAATTATCATCATTCCTTTTTTAAAAAAAAAAAATTGTGGGTAGTAGTAGTGGGCCCGAGCTAGCCATGGGCATGGCCTCATGGGTGTGTGCATGATGAAGCAACTGTTCCTTTTGTTGTTTTTTGAATGTATTTCATTTTCAAGCACATTTAGGGCATGGATGGCACTGGATTGAGTTGGGGAAGTGTGCTTTTTGGGGGTGGCCTTTGTGATGTTGTTGGGCCTGGCCATGTGGCTGGTGGCCATTTTGAAGCCTAGGCCTGCAAGCTTGCCTGGCCTTGTCTGCCAACAGGCCTGCTTTTTCATCCACTAGGATCAGAGCAGGTAGCCACAGCTTTATTAATCAAGTGTTTTCTGTGTGATCTGTTGAATTTAGACATCATTTAGGGCATGGATGGCATTGGATTGAGTTGGGGAAGTGTGTTTTTTGGGGGTGGCCTTTGTGATGTTGTTGGGCCTGGCCATGTGGCTGGTGGCCATTTTGAAGCCTAGGCCTGCAAGCTTGCCTGGCCTTGGCTGCCAACAGGCCTGCTTTTTCATCCACTAAAATCAGAGCAGGTAGCCACAGCTTTATTAATCTTGTGTTTTCTGTGTGGTCTGTTGAATTTAGACATCATTTAGGGCATGGATGGCATTGGATTGAGTTGGGGAAGTGTGTTTTTTGGGGGTTGCCTTTGTGATGTTGTTGGGCCTGGCCATGTGGCTGGTGGCCATTTTGAAGCCTAGGCCTGCAAGCTTGCCTGGCCTTGTCTGCCAACAGGCCTGCTTTTTCATCCACTAGGATCAGAGCAGGTAGCCACAGCTTTATTAATCAAGTGTTTTCTGTGTGATCTGTTGAATTTAGACATCATTTAGGGCATGGATGGCATTGGATTGAGTTGGGGAAGTGTGTTTTTTGGGGGTGGCCTTTGTGATGTTGTTGGGCCTGGCCATGTGGCTGGTGGCCATTTTGAAGCCTAGGCCTGCAAGCTTGCCTGGCCTTGTCTGCCAACAGGCCTGCTTTTTCATCCACTAGGATCAGAGCAGGTAGCCACAGCTTTAATAATCTTGTGTTTTCTCTGCGGTCTGTTGAATTTAGACATCATTTAGGGCATGGATGGCATTGGATTGAGTTGGGGAAGTGTGTTTTTTGGGGGTTGCCTTTGTGATGTTGTTGGGCCTGGCCATGTGGCTGGTGGCCATTTTGAAGCCTAGGCCTGCAAGCTTGCCTGGCCTTGTCTGCCAACAGGCCTGCTTTTTCATCCACTAGGATCAGAGCAGGTAGCCACAGCTTTATTAATCAAGTGTTTTCTGTGTGATCTGTTGAATTTAGACATCATTTAGGGCATGGATGGCATTGGATTGAGTTGGGGAAGTGTGTTTTTTGGGGGTGGCCTTTGTGATGTTGTTGGGCCTGGCCATGTGGCTGGTGGCCATTTTGAAGCCTAGGCCTGCAAGCTTGCCTGGCCTTGTCTGCCAACAGGCCTGCTTTTTCATCCACTAGGATCAGAGCAGGTAGCCACAGCTTTATTAATCAAGTGTTTTCTGTGTGGTCTGTTGAATTTAGACATCATTTAGGGCATGGATGGCATTGGATTGAGTTGGGGAAGTGTGTGATTTTTGGGGGTGGCCTTCGTGATGTTGTTGAGCCTGGTCATGTGGCTGGTGGCCATCTTGAAGCCTAGGCCTGCAAGCTTGCCTGGCCTTGTCTGCCAACAGGCCTGCTTTTTCATCCACTAGGATCAGAGCAGGTAGCCACAGCTTTATTAATCAAGTGTTTTCTGTGTGATCTGTTGAATTTAGACATCATTTAGGGCATGGATGGCATTGGATTGAGTTGGGGAAGTGTGTTTTTTGGGGGTGGCCTTTGTGATGTTGTTGGGCCTGGCCATGTGGCTGGTGGCCATTTTGAAGCCTAGGCCTGCAAGCTTGCCTGGCCTTGGCTGCCAACAGGCCTGCTTTTTCATCCACTAAAATCAGAGCAGGTAGCCACAGCTTTATTAATCTTGTGTTTTCTGTGTGGTCTGTTGAATTTAGACATCATTTAGGGCATGGATGGCATTGGATTGAGTTGGGGAAGTGTGTTTTTTGGGGGTTGCCTTTGTGATGTTGTTGGGCCTGGCCATGTGGCTGGTGGCCATTTTGAAGCCTAGGCCTGCAAGCTTGCCTGGCCTTGTCTGCCAACAGGCCTGCTTTTTCATCCACTAGGATCAGAGCAGGTAGCCACAGCTTTATTAATCAAGTGTTTTCTGTGTGATCTGTTGAATTTAGACATCATTTAGGGCATGGATGGCATTGGATTGAGTTGGGGAAGTGTGTTTTTTGGGGGTGGCCTTTGTGATGTTGTTGGGCCTGGCCATGTGGCTGGTGGCCATTTTGAAGCCTAGGCCTGCAAGCTTGCCTGGCCTTGTCTGCCAACAGGCCTGCTTTTTCATCCACTAGGATCAGAGCAGGTAGCCACAGCTTTAATAATCTTGTGTTTTCTCTGCGGTCTGTTGAATTTAGACATCATTTAGGGCATGGATGGCATTGGATTGAGTTGGGGAAGTGTGTTTTTTGGGGGTGGCCTTTGTGATGTTGTTGGGCCTGGCCATGTGGCTGGTGGCCATTTTGAAGCCTAGGCCTGCAAGCTTGCCTGGCCTTGTCTGCCAACAGGCCTGCTTTTTCATCCACTAGGATCAGAGCAGGTAGCCACAGCTTTATTAATCAAGTGTTTTCTGTGTGGTCTGTTGAATTTAGACATCATTTAGGGCATGAATGGCATTGGATTGAGTTGGGGAAGTGTGTTTTTTGGGGGTGGCCTTTGTGATGTTGTTGGGCCTGGCCATGTGGCTGGTGGCCATTTTGAAGCGTAGGCCTGCAAGCTTGCCTGGCCTTGTCTGCCAACAGGCCTGCTTTTCATCCACTAGGATCAGAGCAGGTAGCCACAGCTTTATTAATCAAGTGTTTTCTGTGTGATCTGTTGAATATAGACATCATTTAGGGCATGGATGGCATTGGATTTAGTTGGGGAAGTGTGTTTTTTGGGGGTGGCCTTTGTGATGTTGTTGGGCCTGGCCATGTGGCTGGTGGCCATTTTGAAGCCTAGGCCTGCAAGCTTGTCTGGCCTTGTCTGCCAACAGGCCTGCTTTTTCATCCACTAGGATCAGAGCAGGTAGCCACAGCTCTATTAATCTTGTGTTTTCTCTGTGGTCTGTTGAATTTAGACATCATTTAGGGCATGGATGGCATTGGATTGAGTTGGGGAAGTGTGTTATTTGGGGGTGGCCTTTGTGATGTTGTTGGGCCTGGCCATGTGGCTGGTGGCCATTTTGAAGCCTAGGCCTGCAAGCTTGCCTGGCCTTGTCTGCCAACAGGCCTGCTTTTTCATCCACTACGATTAGAGCAGGTAGCCACAGCTTTATTAATCAAGTGTTTTCTGTGTGGTCTGTTGAATTTAGACATCATTTAGGGCATGGATGGCATTGGATTGAGTTGGGGAAGTGTGTTTTTTGGGGGTGGCCTTTGTGATGTTGTTGGGCCTGGCCATGTGGCTGGTGGCCATTTTGAAGCCTAGGCCTGCAAGCTTGCCTGGCCTTGTCTGCCAACAGGCCTGCTTTTTCATCCACTAGGATCAGAGCAGGTAGCCACAGCTTTATTAATCTTGTGTTTTCTGTGTGATCTGTTGAATTTAGACATCATTTAGGGCATGGATGGCATTGGATTGAGTTGGGGAAGTGTGTTTTTTGGGGGTGGACTTTGTGATGTTGTTGGGCCTGGCCATGTGGCTGGTGGCCATTTTGAAGCCTAGGCCTGCAAGCTTGCCTGGCCTTGTCTGCCAACAGGCCTGCTTTTTCATCCACTACGATCAGAGCCGGTAGCCAAAGCTTTATTAATCTTGTGTTTTCTGTGTGGTCTGTTGAATTTAGACATCATTTAGGGCATGGATGGCATTGGATTGAGTTGGGGAAGTGTGTTTTTTGGGGGTGGCCTTTGTGATGTTGTTGGGCTTGGCCATGTGGCTGGTGGCCATTTTGAAGCCTAGGCCTGCAAGCTTGCCTGGCCTTGTCTGCCAACAGGCCTGCTTTTTCATCCACTAGGATCAGAGCAGGTAGCCACAGGTTTATTAATCAAGTGTTTTCTGTGTGATCTGTTGAATTTAGACATCATTTAGGGCATGGATGGCATTGGATTGAGTTGGGGAAGTGTGTTATTTGGGGGTGGCCTTTGTGATGTTGTTTGGCCTGGCCATGTGGCTGGTGGCCATTTTGAAGCCTAGGCCTGCAAGCTTGCCTGGCCTTGTCTGCCAACAGGCCTGCTTTTTCATCCACTAGGATCAGAGCAGGTAGCCACAGCTTTATTAATCAAGTGTTTTCTGTGTGATCTGTTAAATTTAGACATCATTTAGGGCATGGATGGCATTGGATTGAGTTGGGGAAGTGTGTTTTTTGGGGGTGGCCTTTGTGATGTTGTTGGGCTTGGCCATGTGGCTGGTGGCCATTTTGAAGCCTAGGCCTGCAAGCTTGCCTGGCCTTGTCTGCCAACAGGCCTGCTTTTTCATCCACTAGGATCAGAGCAGGTAGCCACAGGTTTATTAATCAAGTGTTTTCTGTGTGATCTGTTGAATTTAGACATCATTTAGGGCATGGATGGCATTGGATTGAGTTGGGGAAGTGTGTTATTTGGGGGTGGCCTTTGTGATGTTGTTTGGCCTGGCCATGTGGCTGGTGGCCATTTTGAAGCCTAGGCCTGCAAGCTTGCCTGGCCTTGTCTGCCAACAGGCCTGCTTTTTCATCCACTAGGATCAGAGCAGGTAGCCACAGCTTTATTAATCAAGTGTTTTCTGTGTGATCTGTTAAATTTAGACATCATTTAGGGCATGGATGTCATTGGATTGAGTTGGGGAAGTGTGTTTTTTGGGGTGGCCTTTCTGATGTTGATTGTCTTAAAGACATGCTTTTGTTGTATGTGTCTGGTGTGTTGGTGTGCAATGCATGAACCCTGCAGACCTTTTTGGGGCCTGTGAATGTTCGTATTTCCATTTTGTTGCATTAAAAAGGCAGAGCAGTGTGCTTTAGCATGCATCCTTTACCTGGCTTTTATAGGCCTTTTGTCAGCTCCTGGTGGTTGCCAGGCCCCCGGCTTGTTTGTGATTTGTGAGTGTCCATGTGGGTGGTGGCCTTTTTTGGTGTTTGGACTGTGAGTTATTAGTGTCCTGCTTTTGCCATAGGCCAGCATGGTTTTCCTATTGGCTATTTGGCTTACTGCTTCCATCCATCCACCCCCTTTGCCAGCAGCAGCTCCATGGACTGAGATGCTCAAATAATTTAATGGTCCACCCCACTTTCATTACATTTTTATTTTGGTGGTTATTATTAACTTTCCTATCCTTCCTGAGAGTGTAGTGTGTGGCTGTACACAGTAGTATAACATAGCTCTAGTTAAAAAAAAAAAGTCGTAAATGGCTAGACTATCTTTTGTTTGCACTAGTACAGTACTAAGTAACTGAACCACAACAACAAATGCAACATTTCACTGATGTTCTTCTCCTGTCTTATTTGCTTTTAGGTTCACAAAAGACAGAGTAGGAGGTGTCATCAGCATCACCCGGCTACCCGTTGTACTGCCAGCCAGACAGAAGTCCTGCTGCGCATCACGTCCACGTGTGACCAGAACTTGTTGCGCATCTGCATCCTGCCTGACATCTGAAGAAGATGGCCCCAAAGAAAGGTACCAGGTCCAGTACCGTAAAGTTGCCGGTGAGAAGAAGGAACAGAAAAAGGAAGTGCCATTAACCACGACTGGTGGTGTGCCGGCCAATGTTTTTTTTGGCACCAAAGCGTTGTCCGGGAACCAAGCTGGGAGCAGCACAGCGGTCCAACCCCACCAACCTAGGCCCAAGGGCTTTAGTGTCACAGAGGTAGCCAGTCTACTAACGAGCAGCGATGTTGAAGAAATGTCATTACCGCAAAGTAGTACACAATCAAGTTCAACGCAGGTGCAAACTCAGCAGATCAGTGTCAAGCCGCCGCTACAAGAACAGCAGCAGCCGCCGCAACAAGAACAGCAGCAGCCACCACAACAAGAACAGCAGCAGCCGCCGCAACAAGAACAGCAGCAGCCGCCGCAACAAGAACAGCAGCAGCCGCCGCAACAAGAACAGCAGCAGCCGCCTCAACAAGAACAGCAGCAGCCGCCGCAACAAGAACAGCAGCAGCCGCCGCAACAGCCCACCATAGTAGTTGTTGCTCCTGACGTAGGGGCATTTCAGGAAATCGAGCTTCCTGCAGAGAAAGTGGAGCAAAGTCAAACCACTGTTTCAGAAGATCTATTGTCTTCCAGACCACCAGCAAGGAAAAGGAGGCTTAGTCCATCATCTTCGTCTTCAAGCCCCGCTTCTGATGATCGTGATGACACTTGGGTCCCACCAGCTCGGTCTGAGAGTGATATACGCCACAAGACAATGCTTCTGAAAAGGAAGGTCCCAGAAAAATTTAGAGTTATGGAGGTAGATGTAGAAGAAGGGGGTGATGATGTTGATGAAGGCGAGCCAGTCATCACGCACATTACTCCTGCCCCAAAGGGATTGGAGACCGACATTCTCACCCTATCCAGAAAGGCTGCTACTGAGCGGGATGTAGCACGGATCTCACCAACACAGGTTACACCACCACTACCTCCAGCTGCCATATTTTCCAAGGTTCGGCAGGGACCTACATCCAGCTCAACCATCTCAGTAGGTAGTGGTAGTAAAAGTCACAGTGTAGGTGGACAGGGTCACATATTTTCAAGCACCCCCTCAAGTTCATCTGGTGTTGAAAGTGGCACATCCAGCAGTGCCAGAAAGTTCTCCTCCCCAGTTTGGGACTTCTTTTCTGTTAGCGCCAAGGAGGAGAACGTTGCTATATGCTCAATTTGTCGGCAAGGTGTTCGGCGTGGTAAGCTTGGTACAAACTATGGTACCGGAGGACAAGCAAGTCATCTAAAAATACACCACACTATCGTGTGGGAGGATCACCTACTTAAGTTAAAAGAAAGTAGAAAAACTAAACCCATTGAAGTTGGTCAGGAATCAGGGAGCGATATTATTGTGGTGGCAGGTGAAGAACAGGGAGGCATTTCTAGCCCTGTCTCCAGTAGTGCAGTCACTGCAGTGGTAACGCCCACATGCTCCTCAGTAACATCAGAGTGGCACCGCAGTAAGAGCCATACTCAGAGTGTGGGTGAGACACCAAGGCGACCGGCGAGTACCTCAATGAGACAATCTGTGTCGTTGAGCCTTAGTGGGTTAATGAAAACAGCACCACTAAGGAAAGTAAGCCAGCCTACCATTGAGAGCATGTTTAGGTTGGAGGGGCAGTTCCAACGCAACCACCCAACGGCACGATTGTACAATGCGAAGCTGGTTAAAATGTTAGCGCTGGACCTTCTTCCTTTTTCATTTGTGGAAGGGGTGGGTTTCCTTGAATTTGTGTCTGCCATCTGCCCGAAATGGAAAGTTCCCAGCCGGTCCTATTTCGCAAGAATTGCTGTTCCGGCACTACATCATGATGTGCTGGAATTGGTTGGTCAAGGTTTGCAGCAGAGTGCTGTGCACAATATCCACCTGACAACAGACATGTGGAGCAGTTGCCAAGCCACAGATTACATGTGCATCACTGCACACTGGATCTCTTTTGTGGGGGTTAGAGATAAACTATCTGCACGAGGTGTTGTTGACACAGCTGCGATTTTTGAAGGTACTCGGAAACATGCAACTGTAGCCATGTTCGCCATGGAGAAATCTCATACGGCTGAAAACATTTTAGAAGAGTTTCGCACCAAGGTTTTGGAATGGCTGCGGCCCAGAGAGCTTGGTATTGGTTTTGTTGCCACAGACAATGGCAGTAATGTACTTAAGGCCATGGAACTTGGTTCCTATTTCAGGGTTCCGTGTTTGGCACACTGCATAAACATTTTAGTGCAAGACTTTCTGAAAAAAGAACCCATAGTCAGCAATTTACTGGCCATCTGCCGAAGAATATGCACTCATTTCAGCCATTCTTTTAAAGCTCTGAAGCAGCTGAGGATCATCCAACGTGAATTTAGGATGCCAGTCAAGGCACTCATCCAGGAGGTGGCAACACGTTGGAACTCAACGTATTACATGCTTGATCGTCTGTACGAACAGCACAGTCACTCCATGAATATGTCGGGTACAGAAGCAGGGATGCTAGTGTTAAAGGCATGACCCTTCAGAGGGAGCAACGGACCCTAATTAAATGCCTGACTGAGATGCTGTCTCCTTTTGAGGTCTTCACACGTGAAGTCAGCAAGTAGGACTGTACAATGGGCCAAGCTATCCCATTGTTGCAAATGCTAGAGCATGAGCTGAATAATGTGTCTGAATCCTACAAAGGTGTAGAGGACAGAAGGCAAGCCCATGACTTGGTGGAGAGCTTATCCAGGCACTTAACTGAAAATGTAAGGATACAAAATAAAATTTTGTCACAAGAACATTACATTTGTGCCACAATTCTGGATCCACGTGCAAAATTAGGACTAGTGAAGACATTCCTTGCTTTTTCCGATAACGATGTTGCCCGCTACAAAAGTTGTAAAGCTGAAGCAGCCATTAAGTTTGAAAACGAAGGGCTGCTAATTAAAAGCCCGCCACATCAACCCACAACAAGTACTGATACTGAAGCAGGCCATGCAGAATCAAGTGCAACTTCGTCGGCTGAGGGCAGTGCAGTTGGCTCAGAGTCACAATCACAACACTTACCATCACTATCGACTACAGAAAAAATAACTGGATAATTAGGCCGAGTACAATCATTACAGGATTGGTATGTAAAGATGGGCCTTTGTAAGCACAGTGCTGATGCACAGAAAAAACAGCACAAAAGCTTACCAGCAGCAACCCTGAACATTGAGCGGATGGTCCAGGCCTATCTGGACGACCCAACAGAGGTGTACGTTGATCAAAATCCATTGCAGTATTGGTATAGGAAAAGGTCTGAATGGCCACAGCTCAGCAGGCTGGCGATAAGCTATCTGGCTTGCCCTGTCGCAAGTGTCTCTTCCGAACATGTTTTCAGTGCTGCTGGTTCCATTGTAACATCGAGAAGGACCAGACTATCTCCAAAAAACGTGGAGAGGTTAACAATGATCAAAATGAATCAGCACTTCATAACACCGAATTACACAATACATGAATCAACAGAGGAAGATGAGGACAGCGGCTCAGGTGACGGAAGTATTGTGTCAGATGATTACCTACTACTGGAAGAACCCCCAGAGTTTGAGGACGAGCTATACTTCCCTGACAATTAGGCTCGCACTTACTCTCTTCCTCCCTTTTTTCCCCCTTTGTTTATGTGTCTGTCGTTCCGGTTATAAACTTGAGAATCGCAACAAATCCATTATCACCGTCTTCTACTCTTCTAATTTAATATACAAGTTTCAGGTGTCTGCCATTTGACAGTACAGTCCTCCGAATCCAGCTCCTCCGCTCGATCATACTGAATCTCCTGCTCAATTCCATTTCCCTCATGAATGATGATTGGATGATGGTAACAACAAATTCTAACTTTCCTCGTCCTTCCAAAACAAGTGGACCATGAATCAGATGACTACTATAGCTATCCTCCTTTCAGAGCCGAGAGAGACTGGCCATTAACTGTAAATAAGATGGAACAGGTAATGATTGATGCCATGCATTGGACGCAGAGTCGCAGACTGAATGATTTAGATTTTGTTGTGTTTGTTGTGCATGAATTTATGTAATTGTGCACTGCCACTAATCAACTTCCTACAGAACACACTATTTTTCCCCTTCTTGCAAATAAGAAATTTGTACTTCTCCTGCAGCTTGGTGATACATTGTTTTTAATTCAATACAGGAAGGGGACTCACTCAATCTGCGCAATGCGTATGACTGTGACACAACAGCACCGTCCATGATGATGATGGCGAAATAGACGGCCCGTTAACAAGATGAGATGGAACAGGTAATGATTGATGCCATGCATTGGCCGCAGAGTCGCAGACTGAATGATGTACATTTTGTTGTGTTTGTTGCGCATGAATTTATGTAATTGTGCACTGCCACTAATCAACTTTCTACAGAACACACTAATTGGCCCCTTCTTGCAAATAAGAAATTTGTACTTCTCCTGCATCTTGGTGATACATTGCTTTTAATTCAATACAGGAAGGGGACTCACTCAATCTGCGCAATGCGTATGACTGTCACACAACAGCACCGTCCATGATGATGATGGCGAAATACACGGCCCGTTAACTTAAGATGAGAAGGAACAGGTAATGATTGATGCCATGCATTGGCCGCAGAGTCGCAGACTGAATGATGTAGATTTTGTTGTGTTTGTTGCGCATGAATTTATGTAATTGTGCACTGCCACTAAAAATTTTACTTATACTGCAGGCCGATCTTCACAGTCAGTCAGTAAAAGTATCAGAAATGATGATTATGAAGTCAGTAGGATGTTTCAGGAGTGGCATAAAACGGAAAAGCCTAAAGGTAAACACGTCAACAACAACCACAGCAGACCCAAATGTCTGTGTAGAAGTTGAATAGAGTGTAGCGGTGGGATGACTGCAGTGCATTGATTTTACTAACTTAAACTGTAAAATGCTATGTTTGGAATGGATAATGTGCTTTGCGTTTGTCCAACTCTTTGAGAGAAAAAAAAAGGACTCTAAAGTGTTAACGTAGGATGTGCTAATGCTAAGCACTGTGGGCCTGCTCTCTCCTGTTGCTGTTGAAGGTCAATGCTGGAAACAGACTAGAGTAGAGATGATGCATACATGCCACCTCGAAAGGGTTCTTGTTGCACTACACCATCACTTGTGCATTTGTTTTAACTTTCTTTCTCAATATCCCCTTTGGTTTTCCATCTACAATTACAGGCCGGGCCTTGCCCTAAACTTTGTAAAACATTACAATGCATATTAATTACCTTACCAATCCATCACCTTTTTTTTCCAGCCGGGCAGTGGCGAGGCGACACACCCAAGATTGATGGACGAGAGGAAAAAGAGGAATGCCGAGATGCAAATCCAGTCCACATTTTTGACCGGGATAAGACAGTAACAGTATCCACTTTTATCTTCTTTTAAATAATTTGATTAATATCTTGTATACAATCTTTACAACAGTGTGTTCTTGGAGTTGTTATCATCATTAGGTTTGCTCTGTGTTTATGTTTCTTCCCTACCAATATTTAAAATTTCTATTTGCTATGTGTTAAAGTATTAAGGCCGGAACAACAGAACAAGAACTAGAAGTGTATGTAATCCGGGTCTCTCATCATCATGCATGCATTGCCTTTTTCTCCCTTAACATATGGATATGGTAGTCTTCAATGATTGTCGTTTGTTTGTCTATGTATGCATACTGTTTTTCTATGTCAAACCTTTCCCAAAAACCCCCTTCTCATCCATTCAACAAACCCTAACCCTCTTCCCCCGGGCTGTGTGACTTATTGTCGAGGTGTAACTAAATTAAATGTACACCAATACTTAATCACACACTTGCTGGGGCGGATGTGGTGAAAGCAACACTACTTCAATATCAAGGCAGAGCGATGATCTTCTTTTGCTTGGCCACCCATGAGTAGGATATTTCAGAGGTTATTTTATTTAACAAAGGAACATATACCTCAGCATGAATTGCCGGCATTGATTGGATTTGTTTGTTGTCATTCCTCATATACAGCACTAACTGTTAGACTGTAGGCATAGTCAAGTGACTCGACACAACTATAGTTTGTAACTCTGTCTAGTAGGCTATCCTCCTAACCACCATTCAGTTTTTTTGTCAAATATTTGAGCGTATTATTGTTGCTCGGTAAGTTCTGTACTGTACTTCATTCAACTACTCCTCTAACAGTCTCTCAAAGGCGATTGACTGTCTCCTTTTCTTTTTTTGGAAATGTTGCCGCCCTGCCAGTGTCTACTACTACTACTATACTACCACCACCACCACCACCACCCCAATCATGGCATGTATGAACAAGCATTTGCAATGCAATAGGTCTCGCATTTATACAAGTTTGAGCTATTGGCATTGTAAATGACAATGCTTTTTATTTAAGTTTGTTTTTTTAAAAACATAAATAAAAGGCACTGTCATTTACAATGCCAGAAGCTCAAACTCATATAAATGCGAGACCTGTTGCATTGCAAATGCTTGTTTTAACCGGATATAATGTTTTGAGTGTTGCAGGCTCGCTTTGGTATTGCATTAATGCGTATTGCAAAGTTTGTAGCAAACAAAACAATTTAGGTAATTTACTATGATTTCAGAGACCACGCTGGTAGACGGCACGCATCAGTTTTATAATTCTTTACATATCTGCACTCTGCCTGTTTCCACTGCGGTTTAGAGTGTGTATTACTGGCTGTTATGGGAGCTTAGTAAGTAATTCAGTTTTGGAGCTGCGCGAGGCACTGTCTGCCCAAAGGTTGGGTGGTGGTGACTTGCGCAACCGAGAAAACATTATCTAGTCACAGTTTGACAAGGTATCACGTTTCTTCATGTGATCCTCCCAACTACAGCCCCCAGACTTCCCAAAGCCCGCCTCCGCCTTGGCCCGCCCATTACACAGATTGACTTTCCTGCTGTCCAATCAGAAATCCCGATGAAAGGACGGGCCTGAAAAAAAAAAAGAAAGTTACTCTTCCTGACAAGAGAGTTGCGAGTTGGTGCCCTTCTGGCACTGCCAGTCCCCTCGCTTGTTTTGGGGGCTAGGGTGTTTTTCTGGTAAACGTACTTCTTGCATCTGCACTGCAGCCCTGTATTCGTGTGCATTATTTGCACAGCGCTGACGGAATGCGCCGCGGCTCCCCCAAGGACGCAGGCACGCGAGGGGTAAGTAAACAAGGGAGTTGTGTGCCAGAGGGCACGGGGCTGCGTTGCACACTCTGCCGTTGCGGGGGTTCCGACACTGTGCACCCCCCCACTCCCCCCCCATACACGGACTCCGGATGCTGTGTGCCGCAGAGCAGTGCAGTGCCAGTGTGCAGCGAGTGCAGTGAAGAGACCCGGTGCGTCTGTGGCAGTCTGAGGCTAAAGACACCCGCGAGGGGCTTTAGGGAGACTGGGGCAGAGAACAAAGGGAGGGGGGAAATAACTTTCCAACGGAAGTATTTAGTTTAAATAAAAAACATGGTGCATGGATGGCTGCTTGTCTCATAAATGTTTGCAAATTTGCATCTAGATTAAGTGTTCAGTTCCAGTGCGGAAAATCGATGTTTGTCTAATGGGCTGCCAAAAAGAATGCGCTGCGTGTGTTTTCAAGGGTGTTTTGGATTGTGTTTGTGTATGGCAGTTATTACTACATATGTTACCCTTTCGTGGCGTTGTATTCCTTTTACTTGGCAGTACTCTCTTTGTAAACCTCGCAAGGATGATAGATCGCGTGGGCCCTGTCGAGTTTCATACCGACAGGTCTGTCGGGTTCCGCATAGATCTAATCAACAGCAAGCGCTTTGCGGTTGTCATGTAGCGCTTCACGTCAGTCCTTGATAGTGCTGGTGATGGTAATGATGTGGTTATTTTTGCCAATATAGCGCTTAATACTGGCGATCGAGTGTACTGATGTAATATTGCTAACTAATAGTCAAAACCTTCACTAGATGTTACCTGTGTAAGCACGCATAATTTTGTCAGATGACGCATGGGGAAGGGAAGTGCCTTGTCCAGTATCACATACCAGTGGTCACAGAGTGTGACCACACAGAGTGTATTCATTTTTGCGTCTTTATATAGCGCTAATGCATACATGCCAACATTTCAGAAGAGCAAAGTAGGAGATTCTTAAAAATCAAGTATTTACAATGCAATAGGTGTCGCATTAGTTAAATGCAGAGCTATTGCTTTGCAAATGTAACAAGCTTTGGCAACGCGGCCGAAAGTGAAAGTGATCGCAATCGCGATTACGATCGCGTACAACGGAGGGCGCGCGTGCACGTTCACGTGCACTGTAGCTTTAGGCCACGGCAGCACTTTGAAAAAGCCTGTTTACAAAATGTCTCGGCCAGATCAGCGCAAGCGCTGAATCAGGCGAGACCTAAAAAGGAAACCATCTTCACCATCCAGCCAGTGCTGTGACACAGTTGGACATAAACATCAAGCACCGGTAAGAGACAAGTTTGGGGAGGCAGAATTAATAATGGACATGTCAATGATTTCGTTTTCACACACCAGTACAAAGAATGCATAGACTAGAGGACAGACTGAAAGTACTAGAAGGACCAGTCAATGAGTGAGGTGTGTCTCTCATCTATCTGTTTGTGTCTTATACAGTCAGCCAATTATTGAAATCAAACACAGGCTATGGGCGGCCATGCACCACCAAGGAAACAGTGTGATGTTAAACAGTTACCCCACCTACAAAACATTAACAACATTGCATGTAACATAGAAAAATATATTTATTTTCCCTAACAAAAATAAACTAAACCCACAAAAGCTGACCCACCCCCCTCCCTAACCACAACCACTGTCCATAGTAGAAAAAAGTCTGTAACGCCCAAACGAGTTAAGAACAAGAATTAAAAAAGGGGCAGAACAGGATGACAGGGACTAAGTGGTGGGGTGGGACTCGAGGAGGACACGCATCTGGCGCATCTCGTCCTCTAAACGGGCGACGCGGCGTCTAAGGGTGCGGCAGTTGCAGCCACAGTGGGGGTGGCACCGGAGATGGCACGGTGGCGGCGGGCAGCCGCCAGACGGTGGCGCCGTACCGCTGGAGGGTGGTGGCTGGGGCCCGGGCCACGGGAGGAGGCTTCCCCAATTGCAGCCGCAGTCTCCTCCTCCTCCTCGGCTAAGACCACCAGCCGCCGGTATTCTCACTGGATTGCCTCCAGCTTCCGGCGCCGTGCCTTGGCGGCCAACTCCCTTCGATTTAGTTTAGGAGTAGCTGTGTATCAAAAAGAAAAAAACAAAACAATTGTAAAATATACTCTTAGAAAAACAGTAAGACAAGTTAATTATTTATACACATAGTGGCATGGTAGAGTAGCACTATAAAGCACAGTAGTACATAACATTTTAAATCGCGCCCGTCCTTCTTCCTTCCACCCGTCTTTCACTTTTTAGTTGAACAGTGCACCAGGTGCTCTTCTCCATAAAACTTTCAAAGCGGAGTTGAAATTAGATAGATGAGGCCATTGGTTGCTCAATACTCCCGCTCCTATGCCAATTAAAGGGATTCTAGTCTTATAGTTCACACTTCAAACGTTCACAACAACTCATACTTACTACTTACGACATCGTATGGCGGGCAGACTTTGTCCGCACGCCATCCTCACGCTAAAAAGGGTGGGGGTCCCGTGGGGACCATTAATTAGGATGATGCGCCCGGCACAGTGGCTGGCGCATCCTGTTTTTTTTACATTCTGGTTGGCGGTGCCGAAAGCAATGCTAAAAATACATGTTGTGCTGCTTTTCCAAGCACAACATGACGGGCCCCGCACGGAGCCTGTCACGTTTTGCTTGGAAAGGCGGGGGTACCATAGCATAGGTAGGTACTCTCCATGGGGGCACCCAAGCATACTCTGCAATGTCTGCATGCATTTCTGTGGCGGACGGCAATGCCGCCACGCAAAGGCATTCCAAAATGCAGATTATATGGCTGCCGGTGTGTTCAGAGAGACACCACCGGTATATTGAACCCTTTTCCGTCTGGTCGACATGTGGAGGGTCTGAATAATTTCTACAGGGATGGCGGAGGTTTGCCCCTGCGGTGTCGGCAGTGAATTCCAGCCGGCCCGGCGGGGGCAATACGCCCACCATCCTAATGGGGCCCTAAGTCACAACTGTACAGTATACATATACATACAGTACACCCTTGCAGTGAGTGTGCTGTCAAGTTCAACAATAGTTAAGGATTATGAATCTGACTTACCACCACCTGCCACTGGTGCTGCCACTCCCCCTACCGCTCCATCGTCGGTATCGGCAGCAACTGCCGCATCCTCTCCCTCTGCGTCGCCTTGTAGGCTGGCCCCGGCACTGGTGGTCGGTAGTGCGCCTAGAAAACATTACACATTTATTAGGCGTCATATACACCTCCCCCCTATTGATCAATTGCAAGGTTGAAAAATGAGTTAATACTAACATACATCACTAGTACAAATCAGGTAGTAGTAGAGTAGACACTAATAGTTATATATGATCATTGTAGCCATTGCTTAATTAGCCCTAGCCATGCTACCATTTTACCTTTGTGGCTTTTATTTTTGCACATGTGACGTTACCTTTACCTTGCAGCTTCTTAAGACACCTTTGAGCCCACATGACCTGCCTCACACTGCTACTGTCTAGTCTACGCGCTGCGTACAAGCGGTCCACAAACATTAACAAGCCACTTTTTTAGGAAGTACTGGTGTACTACTGTTACTGTTAGTCCATATTGCTTATCCATAGATGCTACACTTTTTGGCACGGCTGAGAAATGCTTGCAAGTTGCAATATACTAACGCACACCATTTCTTTTTTCGCATTACAGACGCAAGATTCCCTTCTACGAACCAGAGCTTCTGAATGATGCAACAACTACCAGTACTAGGTTCTTCTAAGGTGAGGGGTCCCTTCACTCACATCTTCTTTTATAAATTTATATAAACTAAATTGCTATGGGATGGTGGTGCTGCCTTCCACCACTGTTCAGTTATCATGATTTAATTCCCAACTGTATAAGTGTAACAATGTATATTGTTTTAATGTTATTGATTTTCCGGTTGGTGCTGCTAAGAAAACAGTGTACAGACCTTCTCAAATTGAAATAAACATTTTGAACTTACATAGACTTGGTGGTATTTGGTGTGGACTAACTTACACGAGTGAGCAAATTAAAGTAAGGGTGGGCATGTGAATTGCTTCCACGACTGAGAGGTTGGGTATGTTATGTTCTGGGTTGTCTACTTGTTGGGTATCTTGGGGGGAGGGTTCCGAGACCTAATAGTTATGACAAGACAGTACTATAGTCAAGCAGTGGAATTGTGGTGGGTGCGGAATTTCTGATTGAGGTGTGCAAGGAAGGTCCAACCTACCATCACCAACATCCTATTTTCTGGTGCAAATGTATGTGCAAGATCCCTACAACAGTAGTATGTCCTATAG
Source organism: Triturus cristatus (assembly GCF_964204655.1). NCBI lineage: Eukaryota > Metazoa > Chordata > Amphibia > Caudata > Salamandridae > Triturus > Triturus cristatus. The sequence goes on from NC_140591.1 coordinate 361,630,447, forward strand.
GGTATCATATCAAAATAGTAATAAATCTGGTAGGGCTGTTGTTGCTGTGAATTTTCAAAGCCTCAAGATCAATAAGAGTAAAAGTAGTACAAGATGACGACCCAACGGATTGGACTCAATGGCTCGAGCTATTGGTGAATATGAGTTTTATATTACAACCTTTCACAAAGAGTGGCACTGGCCAACTGGGCAAGACTAGCTACTACAGTACAGACAGACTGATAGTATGTAGTAGTAGTAGTACTCAGAGTCATCATAGCGGAGGCAGGGATAAGATTTTTGAAACCGTACAGATCGAAGGATAATTGGTGGTAAAAAAATAGCATTTGGAAACAAACAATAGTTCAGGAAAAATATGGGGCAGTAAAAGTTATGGAGTAAGAAATATTATTAAAAACAAGAAGACTTACTGGGGCCAGCAGAGGAGCCCTCAGCGGTGTCCTCCTGGTGGTGTTGTTCCTGTCCCGCCGACTGCCCAGTCCCTGTCGGTCTGCCCCTGGGTGCTGATGAACAGGAAAGATATAAGAAAGAGACGAACATTGATGGATGGTGTCAAACAAATACAATATTTTTCAACATCGGTCAAAAAACACTTATGTAAACAACAATTGCAATTAACTACATTGACCGATCTCATCTGGTCAACATGTAATATCGGGGGATTCGCAGTTCGACTACTTAAGTTACTATTTATCAACAGTAATCCAGTCTTCCATTCTGATTCCAGAAAACTAAGTTACAACTAAGCCTAAGTACAACGTAAAACCCAACCTAGCCCACCTATTCCAGGCATGCCAATTGTACATTAAGTATGCATTTCCACTGTATTCCTCACCAATACGTATGGTCAAATCATGGAGGACACATGAACATGACTACATTTTTAATATACACCAAATATTGGTTTGATTGATGCTGATCTGCTACTGCTAAGTAACTGCTAAGCCTACCACCACTCATTGAACAAACTAGAAAAGGTTCTAAAGACTGCCGTACTAGCAGCACGTCACGTAACTGAGTGAGGGGGCATCACGCATACCACTAACAAATTAGAAGCTCATACAAAGGAGTGTACCTAAACATCAATCCGCCCCTATCTATTAGTGACGGGACAAAGTAAGGAGTGGACTAGAGTCACTGTAGCATTACGTAACTTAATTTCTCTAAAATAAACTCGTAAAGAATCACGCTAAGCAAGCGCAAACGCAAAGCTGCAAACAAGTAAGATTAGTAGTAGCGCAGAAGAGCACCATAATCACAGAAGACTTTTAAACGTTATTAACCTGGAATGTATTGTAAGCAGCAACATTCTAGCTGGTTGGAAGGAAAAAAAATATTCGCAATATATAACACAGAGCAGAAGAACAGACACAAAGTTGTAGTAATTAAATATGTACTCACCAAGCCCCGGGATCTCCACTCCTAGCAGGTCCAGCAGGTCCTGCTCACGGTCCAGGATGTCGGACCACCGGTGCGTCAGCTGTGCCTGGGTGCGCCGGGCCCCAGAGATGCGCGACACTGCCCGGCGCACCTTCCCCCACCGCTGCCGACGCTCCCGGAGGCCGTACCCGGACCCAGGCCTGCCACCTGCTGCCAGGGTTGAGGGGAGGTGGCGCTGCACAAAGAAAATTAGTGCAGCCAACTCCTCCTCCCCAAATAAGGCCCGTGCCTGCACCCCGCAAGGAAGGCGGTCGCGGCTCTGGCTGCGCCGGCGAACAGCCCTACCCTTGGACATGGTTCTGGGGACGGGGCGGGAAAGAAAAGGTAAAATAAATAAAGGAGTAAAGGAAATAAATAGCAGGCAATAGCAGGCAATAGAAAGCGAACAAGTAGCTAAAAAACAAAAAAAAAGTAGACAAAAAACAAAAATATAGAAGCAGGAAAATAGTTAGAGAAATAATATGTAATAAAGATCCAAAAAAAGTGGCTATAAACAAAGGATTGAAAAGATTTTGGGAGGATTGAAAATCAGGCCCCAAAACCATGCAATAGAGTGAAAAACAAGATGGCCTCGCCCAATGCGACCACGTGCGCAAGTTCGCGCGATATTTTCTCCCCGAGAAAGCAAAAAGCAACGCGATCAAGTAAAAGCGGTCGCGAACAGGAAATATTGACCGCGAACGGGCACGAACATGCATTGCGCGACCCGGAACAGGAAGTAAGCATCGCGAGAGGGCGGGACAAGTGAAAACAAGATGGCCGCGCCCTTGAGCAACCGCATAGGTAAGTTGGCGAAACGCGATCACGCAAAAAATACCGCGAACAGTCGTCTTCGCGATATTTCCGGCGTGTTTTCGGAGATTTTCAGCATTTTCGCGATAATTTGCGAAAGTTAATTTCGCAAATTCCGCCCACCCCTAGTTAAAATCCCCTAAAACCGTATAATTAGAGAACAAAATTGATTTCTGTGCCACAAAATTACAAAAATCCAACAGTATACCTGGACTGCAGTCTGGAGGTCTGTAAACCAGTAGACCGGCAAAAGAGAAAGTCGTGCCAACCTTAATACAAAAATTGAGCCCTTCAATCTTATCCATATTAACCAACACTGAAGCGGCTAATTCCAAGGAGTCCTTTAAAATGATAGCGACTTCTCCTCCTCTTTTACCGCCATCCCTGTTTGCGCAGCAAATTTTAAAACCCAGAGGAATGGCTAATGCCACCACTGCCATGGAGTCTTCCTTCAGCCATATTTCAGTCAGAATACAACCCCACACTCATTTTCCGCAAGGAGTAGCCATATTTCCTCTGCTTGATTTACCAATGATCTACAATTAATTAGGCATGCCCTGATCTGAGTGGCGTGTTTACTCTCCCTTGCTTTAAGAACAGCTTTTTCTGCCTGATTGTTCAGCCTCCCCGAGACCCAGTTGCAGTCAGGACACGAGGTGGGGAGCGCCCTAGTTGCCAGATTACAACAGTAGCTCATCAAGCACTTATTAATGTTAAAAGATAAAAGGTGACTTCTGGACCAATGATTTTCCTCCAGCCTCGGCATTCGGGCAGCATTGCTGGCGCTGGCCAATCCGGTCGTGGACGGGCGCAGACGGGCTTGCCTTTGGCGCGCCTTCAGCTGCGCGCGTCCACTGCATGGCCGAGCACACATGTGATTTAAATACTGCTCTGAATACCGGGAGAGTGAGAACAGTGGGAGGAGCTGCGTCCCTCCACTCAAACAGCACTTAGCTGCGGTGGAACGGGGACCGGGATAGGATAAAGTGCGAGTGCCTAACGAGTAAGTTCAAAGCAGCCCAGTAGGTACAAGTATTTAAAATGTATATAAACACAGCATATAAACAGCATAAAAAGAAAGTCAAGCCCACCACTAAAATGCAACTAAAAAGCCCTCAGAAGCAAAATGCCTGTCGGCGCGCTGCCATCTATCGTTGCGCGGCAGAGCACACATGTGATTTAAATACTGCTCCCGATGCCGGGAGAGCGAGAACAGTGGGAGGAGCCACGTCCCTCCACTCAAACAACACTCAGCTGTGGTGGAACAGGGACTGGGATCAGATAAAGTGCGTGTGCCTAACGAGTAAGTTCCAAGCAGGCCTGTAGGTACAATATGTTTTTAAAATGTATATAAACACAGGGATCTATTGTCTATTATACTCTAGTTGCATTGATAACATAGGGAGAACATCTGCTAACTCCAGCATTGTTCACCTCTCCCACTCCTCCTTTGGTATTCTATTTAAGTCAGGCAGGGTCGGGCTGGTCTGGCTGGTGTAGAGGGCAATAAGGCAGTGGCCGACGGGCTAGTCTGACAGATCATTATGTGGTCGGCAATTTGGCTGTTTGCGGGCCTTTTCATGATCTACTGGGATGATTTTTACTGTTATTTTCCCTGATAATAACAAAAAACACATGCAAACTCAAATCCACGCAGTCTTTTATATCGCTCCAAAAACCTAAAGAGTGAGTCTTGATAAGTTCAAAACGACCCCAATTTACAAACATTGGCTACTTCTTTATCTATCTAATTCACTCATGGTAGCTGCTTTTGTTTTGGTGCCTTTGCCTATTTTCTGTCCCATTCCAACTGTGAACTCAGTAGTAAGCCAAGAGTACTCTTAGCTTACTCCTGAAATTCTTTGGGAAGCTAGAAGTAATACAAGAGTAAGTCACTGTTAGAAATGGGGTTTCTGGTTGGCTAGGGTATGCACTTAAGCTAGGCAGAGCCCACCACTCTAGTCAGGGCAAGTAAGTTATACACTAAAGATGTGCTCATCTTCTAGTAGCTTGGCGCACAGCAGTCAGGTTTAGTATCAGAGGCAATGTGTGAAGCGTTTTTGCGACACACTCACACAGAAACACAATGAACAAACCACAAAAGAGACTCCACACGAGATTATATCAAATATGTAGTATATTATAGATAACATAAGACCAAAACAATATAAACCAATAATTACTTTGCCAACTAAGCAATTGTCAAACATCACAAAGAGGACAATAAGAGAAAGGCTTATATGTTGCACACGTCATGAAAACACCATTACTATGCATACTTTGCAGTCACATTATGTAGTTCTCGTTATCCTGAACAGTGAAAGGTATAAAACGACATGCAACAACATTTAGGGCATGTAATGAATAAAACATATAAATCAGATATTATCATAAACTCATAGGGTGCAGCGCACCTGTACTCCCACTAATGGTTATGGGGTAATTTAGGCACCAAACGTAGGGCATAGCAGCACCTTCATACCTATTACCTTTAATACAAGAATTTATGGAATCAAAAATATTGTGTCTTCCATCAAGTGCTTTTCCTTGTCTTGCTACCACCACAGCAAACAGGTGGCCCCTAAGGTATGTGCCAATATGGGGGGTACACATTGTCTACTTCTGCGTGGCGACCTCACTGGGTGCCCTGCGTTTATCAGCACAAGGCATCTGCCCGCAAACACACTGAGCAGCTGCTTAAAAAGACAGTCTTTAGGAAATGATCATGCCAATGTTGCAGCATGTCCAGACTCCTCTGGCCCTCACAAACCATGGTAAAGTAATGCCCCAAAAAGAATGGAGCCTCCAGTGAATGTGCAAGATGGCTTCGGGATGCAGGGTTTGTGGAAATGCACAAAGCAGCAGCCCGCAAGCATGTGGCTCTGCTCCTGTCACTCCTCTTGTTCCTGAGGCAATGTGTCAACAACATGCCAGGCCACACCGCTTTCTCTTCGGTGGCGACAAGGATTGGGACCCTGCAGTGCAGAGCTTTCCTCTTTGCTCCGACTAGGCTGCAGTGCTAGTAGGGTGGGCAGTGCAAGAGGTGATTTTAGCGCTCCTCGGAGTGGCGCAATACCAGCATGAAGCGCTCAGCATGCGCTGACTTTTCCTGGGCACAGCACTTCACACTCACTTCTGTGCAACCAGAGTGCAACACACACAGATTAATCCAATTGTTGTTATACAGAATCACGATCTTCATGGCAGATTGTAAGTGGTAGGAGGGAATCGTAAATCCTCCAAAACCCCCACAAGAATAGGAAGTAGGTCAGCCACTAGTCCCTGGAGAAAATTGGTGTACAAAGCGGGGTGCAGGCAGGCAAGCCAGCATAAGAGTCCAAATGCAGGTAGGCAGTCTCTCCATCAGCCCAACAGGCAGTAATAATAATAATAATAAATGAGCTTGTAAAGTGCTTGGTTACACTTGCTACTGTGTCCCCGCACTGTAGACCAGCAAAACAAAGCAAATGGTCCAAATAGTGGTTCCTCCTGGCAGCACAGCAGTCCTTTGCAAATGTACAGTGTGTTGCACCAGCGGCAGTTGGTTATAAGTCCACTCAGTGTCTAAAATTATGAGGATCATAGCCCCTGTACTTATATTCAAAATTGTCTTAGTTCAAAGGGGAACTTCAAGAGAACCTTTAGAAGTGTGCAACAATCCCTTTCAACCAAGCCCTGGCTCAATGGGAGGGTAAATCAGCTGTTTGTGTGAAGGTAGGACACAGAATATACAATTATAAAGTGTGAAAGCCCTCTCCTTTTCCCAGCCCAAGAAGCCCATCAGTATGCAGATGAATGCAGATGTAACCCTGTCACATTCAACCCTGTGTGATGGCTGTCTGGAAAGTACGCACAGCGTTTAGCTGACACCCAGGCCCAGATGTGCATTAGAGTCAGGCTGCAAAACATAGAGAGTCATAAGCACAGAGAAATGCCCAATTTCTAAAAGTGATGTGCAAACAAATAAAGGATGGGGTGCTGAAGAAGTCGAACATTCACCCCCAATCAAGGGATATGCGTTAAATCCATCGCACTTCTGCTCACCATGCCCCTCAGTTTGGACCCAGCTATATGCAAATCAGTCTTTATCCTTCTCCTCGTGGGAACAGCCCAGCCTGAACTGCCAAACCATGTCCTCCCTGGACCTGAAACAAGCATCCTGGGCACAGATTCGGGGTGCAACCCTCATCAGACAGGCTAGCTTGAACCCAGTGGCACAGTGAGCAAGGAACCCACGTCTGGGCATACCCATCCTACTTAGGGCAAAAACTGCTGTGCAAACAAATGATAGAAGGAATGCTGAACAAATCAAATATTCATCCCCAGTCAAGAGATCTGGGTTAAATCCATTGATCTTTTGCTTCCCATGCCACCTCAGTTTGGACCCAGCCATATGTAAATCAGTCTTGACCATGCTACTCATGGAAACAGTCCTGCCCGAACTCTGAAACCAGGTCCTCCCTGGACTGGCAACAAGCATCCTGGGACCGGTTTCGAGGTATCACCCCTTATCAGCGAGGCTAGCTTGAATCCAGTGGAACAGCAAGGAAGAGACCCATGTCTGGCAATCCCCATCCCACTTAGGGAGACAAATGCTGCGCAAACAAATGATGGATAGAATGCTGAACATATCATACATTCCCCCCCCCGTCAAGAGATCTGGGTTAAATCCTTCGTTCTTTTGCTCATCATGCCACCCCAGTTTGGACCCAGCCATATGCAAATCCGTCTTGGCTGTCACTGTGTCACTGGATTCAAGCTAGATTTCCTGATACCCCAAAACCGGTCCCAGGATGCTTGTTTCTGGTTCAGGTGGGACCTGGCTTGGCAAATTGGGCTGAAGTGTTCCCATGAGGAGCATGGTCAAGACTGGTTTGCATGTGGCTTGGTCAAACTGGCGTGACATGGTGAGCAAAGAAAGGATGTTTTCTCAAATAATTTTCATTGGATTTCTCAAGAAACAAAACACAAGAACAGAGATGAAAATAAAGAAAATCACAAATTGGCATGAGTTGAGGTACAGCTACAAATGTGATTATAAATGATAATAACAATTAAAATAGAACAAAATACAAAAAAAGAAGGAATTACAAAGAGGTTACAAATTAAGTGACAGTTGGAATTTGCGGTTAAGTTAAAATAACAGACGGTCTTCGTTTTCGATATTCTTATGGAGACCGACCATAAGGTCGCATGGTAGACATATATTTGCAGACATAAAAGTTTGTATAAATTGCACAACTAGGATATCATGTTAGAACATCCAGTACCGTAATATAGTAATTATAGTCACATATCCTATGTAGAATCTTAATGTCAAAACAACGGACAACAGTAACCCTCACATATCCTCCCACATCGTATCCGTCGGTATAATAATAAAGACATAATGAGGATAGCGTGAAATTTGTCCAATGTGTAACAGTCCCTAGGTGGAGGGACAGGTGAGAGGGTTCACGTTTGTGAAAGAGACCCATAGGGGGAATGTCCTATTACAAGTGATTGTGCATTGGTTGTCATCAAAAGGTTCAATAAAATGTATGGATTAGTCTCATGTGGAGTCGTTTGGCTCAAGGAGGATCATACTTAAAGGAAAAGGCATCAAGGGACTTCCATAGCTTCCTATGTGAAGGACGCCACGGCAAGGAGTGTAGAGAGATATTATCTGCCCCTCTGAGAAAGGACAACCATCCTTGCCATTTTCTGAAAGAGACTTCCTTATAGTTCTTCCAGTTATTGACTACTATTTTGTAGGCAAGTGTAAGCATTGCCATTTTCTGAAAGAGGCTTCCTTGGAGTTCTTCCAGTTATTGAGTACTATTTTGCAGGCAAGTGTAAGCATTAGGTCCAACAGATAGCGGTCATTCTCAGTCGACAGCATAGGGTCTAGGAATCCCAGAAGGATGTAAGAGAATTCCTTCGGGGGGGGGGGGTCGATATTGAATGTTTTGTTTATACACATGTGAATTTTATCCCAGTATGTTTGCAAGATAGGGCAATGGAGGAGCATGCGGGCTAAATCACTGACATGTGCTTTGCAGTTCCAGCATGTTGGACTCTGACTGAGGTTAAGCTTAAAGATCCTTTCAGGGGTCCAATATGTTCTGTTTATTAGCATGTTTCGTTTGGGATAATACGGGAACATTTTTATTTGAGAAGGGAGTTTTATGTATCTTTTGCCAGTCAAAGGGAATATTTCTAGTGTTAGATTCAGATTCCCATTTAACTCATTACTCAAGTGTGATTTACGTAGTTTTGGATTCAGTAGTTTGTAGATTTTAGACACAGTGTGTCCTGATTTTAGTATTTGGGATATCATTGGAAGGATCGGATTAGTGGGTAGTATTGAGTGTGACGTGAGCTGTGCTTTTATTTTCAGCAATTTATAAAAATATGTAAAAATCTAAGGGTTCGAGGCCATACCGTGATTGTAGTTATGAAAAGGGAGAGGGGAGTTTCCCTATATAGAGGACTTTGACTAGGTTTATGCAATTTTTTGACCAATTTTCCCAGAATAACATTTCTCGGTCCACCTTTAGGTAAGGGTTGCGCCATAGAGAAGCTAAGTTAGATATGTTGATTTTTACAGCGACATTTGGTCCAGGCGCAATAGGGCTCTTCTTGTATTTTGAATGATATATTTAGAATGAGGGATGATAGAGATATCCATGGTTAGGAGAACAGGCAGAGGGATTTCATTGATGAGTGACCTTTTTATGTCCACCCACACTGGGATATAGTGAGGGTCGTTTACCAGCCAATTGAACCCTTGCTTGCAAAGGTACGCAGTTTGATAGTTCCCAAAATTTGGAAGGCCCAAGCCCCCTTTTTCTTTGGATAGTTGAAGTTGCTTCAGGCAAATTCTGGGTCTCTTCCCTTGCCGGACGAAAGAGTTGAAGGCCTTGTATATCTTGGTCAAGAACTCATTAGATAGTGTCATAGGCAGCATACTGGCCATGCAGTTGACTAATGGGGAAATCATCATTTTTAATGTCTCTGCTCTTCCCCACCAGGATAAAATTTTTGGCGACCAACCGTAGCATGGAAATTCTTTTGAGGAGGGCATTCTCATTGGTCTCTGGTGAAGTCCAAGCCTAGGTATTTGATACTATTTGGTTGCCATGTAAGGCCCGAGCTGCCAATTATTTCTTTGTTGCCGAGATTGTTGAGCATTTTTACCTTAGTCTTATCTTTGTGAGCTTGTATCCCGATACTGTGGAAAAGTCTACTATTGAGGACATTTAGGGCTCTTATAGAGGACTCCGCATTTTCTGAGATGACTAATACGTCGTCTGGTAAGCCGTAATTTTAACCGTGAAGTTGTTGAACCGTATTCCTGGGATTTCTTTGTTGTTCCGTAGTTGATAAAGGAACGGTTCTATTGGGGGCGTGGTTTGGAGTGCGGAGAAGATGGCGGCTTGAGCCTGCATCTCCTCTCATGGAAGAGTCATTTTAAGCCTTTTAATATGCTTATTACTGTATTTAAGGAGATTATTCTCACCAAATCTCTGCTGAGAGTGTGTGGAATCTAACGGCATCGATACATCGGAGATTCATTCACTGGTTGTACAGTAGCCCATTCTCTTCCAGCCCTATCACCATGCATCGTTTGCATCGTACCTCCGAGGCAGCAGCACGTGTTTCGCTCAGGCTTTGCAGCACTACTACGCCCAGGCGACATCTAAGTGACACGGGCTGGACAAGAAGCGAGGTGATTGTGGGTGATGTGAGCTTTTCAGCCACAATGAAGTAAGATTAAGTACGCTTGATCCCTCGTACTGCCTGACTTTAAAATGGTAGCCACAATGAGGGACTCTTACAAGATTCCCTGCTAAACCTGCTATCACTGCAACCCGCTATCTATAAACACATATAGCCCAGTGTTCTTATGAGATCAGACTACTCTTCCACAGCACCACAGCAAATATAGTGCCTACCAGCGCCTATGCAAGACTACAGTGCCTGACCCTGCTATGGCTCCTATCATTGTAACTTCTCATAATGTGCCTTGGTCAGTTTTCTAATCAGTGATTGTATCACCCCAGCGTTAATGATACCTGCCCTCTGCCTGTATTACCTGATCTTGTGAAGTACCATATCTCTGTTTGCAGCTTACTGCAAGGTGTATGAGACCACGACCACATACAGCCTAAGACAGCCTCCTTGCGACTGTCTAATCTCCTTGCCTGGCTTTAACATGGGGAATTTGAGTATGCTATAAGAGCATTCAAGAAAGATCCCCTCCAGTGGCGTGATAGCCCACAGTGTGTTATGACTCCTCAATGCAAGCTATCTTTCTGAAAAAAGATTTGCAACCGCCTATCCAGCAAAAGGTCTAGTACGAACCAGGTGTGAAATTAGCGATTATAGATCGAGGGGAAAGAAGAAGCTCTCATGGACATCTCAGTTCCTAGTTCTTCTGTTGCAAGATCTTGAGTTACTTCATTGACAAGAGATCACTTTTGAATCTTCTGACCTTTTTGTAAGCTATTCATCTTAGGTTTGGTGGTTGTCTTGTCCGACAAAATCCTTTGATGAAACCCAGTTAAGAAACCTCTGACGTAATTCAGTTACGTGATCGTTTGCTAAGTTGCTAAGTGAAACATTTGCTAAGTTAAGGAATCTCCGACGTAATCCAGTTAAGAGAACATTTTGCTAAGTTGTTAAGTGAGACATTTGCTAAGGTAATCGGTTAGTAGCTCATGCACACTGACATACACTGACATACATTATTGCTTTTCCAAACATATGTAAATTGATCTGTTTCTATCACATCACTGCTTTGTTAATGTTATGACTGGCTGTCATGACTGGTTGTCTAGACAAACGAAATCCTCCGGCGAAATCCGTCATAACCCAGCTCTGCCATATGTAAGAAAATTGTCCTGACTGTTGTGATTCTGTCACATCATTGTTTCATTAATGCTATGAGATGGTACTGTCTATGCACAGTTAGTCCACTGTCTGCTTTAGGTCTTCATACTGTCCTCACACTACACACTAATCACGACCACAGTTAGAACCTTCACTGACTATATAGATGCAGCGGGCGCACCGCTGGCGCGCCGAAGGTGCGCCTAAGGCAAGCCCATCTGCGCCCGTCCGTGCCTGAACCGCGCCCAGCACCAGAACCCCTGGCCCCCGCAACCGCCACAGCGCCCGTCTCCGCTACGACTCCAGCACCCTCCACGCACTCAACACCGGACGAGCACGCACCTGCTACCTGGCCACCCCAAAGCGCACCCAAGGCCCTTCTCCTGCTGGAACTGCAGCTTCACCAGCATCCGGCCCAACAACCCACCGACCAGGAAAGAACCCAACCACCTCAGCTGCAGCCTTCTCAACACCCGCTCTGCCCGCACACACGCCATCTAACTCTGGGACCAACTCGACTTAAACTCCCCAGACGTCGCCTTCCTGACAGAGACCTGGATGAACCCTTCCTCGGGACCTGACATCGCCATGGCCATCCCGGACGGCTACAAGATCACCCGCAGGGATCGCACCAATGGAATAGGAGGAGGAATCGCCATCGTCCACATGAACACTCTAAGAGTCTCGACCGACACCGATGACACCCTCAGCACCACCGAAAACCTGCACTTCCAGATCCACACCGACCCCAACACCACCCTCAGAGGAACCCTCGTCTACAGACCACCCAGACCCCAACCACAGTTGAGCGACTCCATCGCCGACGTCGTCAGTACACACGCCCTCGCCTCCACAGACTACATCCTCCTTGGGGACCTGAACTTCCACCTCGAGAACAACAACAACACCAACTCCACCACCCTGATCGACAACCTAGCCAACCTCAGACTCAGACAACTTGTCACAACACCCACCCACTCCTCCAGCCACACGCTTGACCCCATCTTCTCCGCAAGCTCCCACGTCACCTTCAGCCACACCATCGAACTCCACTGGACCAACCCTCGCTGCATCCACTTCACCTTCCGGAAACCCACCACGCACCACCGCGCCCAACAGATGCCCCGCTGCTGTTGGAGCAAAGTCACTGAAAACCAGCTAACCACCACCCTTGCCCAGAGCCCACCCTGCAACCCCACTGACCCGACACCGCCGCGCACAACCTCAGACAGTGGATCGACGACTGCGCCAACATCCTCGCCCCGCTCAAGAAACCCTTCATAAGCCACACCAGCAAGAAAGACAGCTGGTTCACTGAAGACCTCCAGGCCTCCAAGCAAACCTGCTGAAAGCTAGAGAAGATCTGGCTCCACGAACGAACACCGGACAGCTACGCAGCCCACATGAACGCCACCCGCAGACACCATCACCTCATCAAATCCGCCTAAAGGGCCTCCTTCAAAGATCACCTAGACAACAACGCACACAACAGCAAAGAGCTCTTCAACATCGTGAAAGAACTCTCGAACCCCAGCTCCAACACCAATGACATCCCACCTTCGCAAGACCTGTGCGACTCGCTCGCCACCTTCTTCCATCGCAAGATCAAAGACATCCACGACAGCTTCAATGCCACATCCACCCCGACCACCATGGAGACACCCGCCCCCACGACCACCACCCGCTCCAACCGCCTGCTCTCCTGGACCAACATCAACAACGACGACACCATCAAGATCATGACCACCATCCACTCTGGATCTCTGTCAGAGCCTTGCCCACACAACATCTTCAACAAAGCCAGCACCGCCATTGCACTGAACAGTGAAAGGTATAAAACGACATGCAACAACATTTAGGGCATGTAATGAATAAAACATATAAATCAGATATTATCATAAACTCATAGGGTGCAGCGCACCTGTACTCCCACTAATGGTTATGGGGTAATTTAGGCACCAAACGTAGGGCATAGCAGCACCTTCATACCTATTACCTTTAATACAAGAATTTATGGAATCAAAAATATTGTGTCTTCCATCAAGTGCTTTTCCTTGTCTTGCTACCACCACAGCAAACAGGTGGCCCCTAAGGTATGTGCCAATATAGGGGGTACACATTGTCTACTTCTGCGTGGCGACCTCACTGGGTGCCCTGCGTTTATCAGCACAAGGCATCTGCCCGCAAACACACTGAGCAGCTGCTTAAAAAGACAGTCTTTAGGAAATGATCATGCCAATGTTGCAGCATGTCCAGACTCCTCTGGCCCTCACAAACCATGGTAAAGTAATGCCCCAAAAAGAATGGAGCCTCCAGTGAATGTGCAAGATGGCTTCGGGATGCAGGGTTTGTGGAAATGCACAGAGCAGCAGCCCGCAAGCATGTGGCTCTGCTCCTGTCACTCCTCTTGTTCCTGAGGCAATGTGTCAACAACATGCCAGGCCACACCGCTTTCTCTTCGGTGGCGACAAGGATTGGGACCCTGCAGTGCAGAGCTTTCCTCTTTGCTCCGACTAGGCTGCAGTGCTAGTAGGGTGGGCAGTGCAAGAGGTGATTTTAGCGCTCCTCGGAGTGGCGCAATACCAGCATGAAGCACTCAGCATGCGCTGACTTTTCCTGGGCACAGCACTTCACACTCACTTCTGTGCAACCAGAGTGCAACACACACAGATTAATCCAATTGTTGTTATACAGAATCACGATCTTCATGGCAGATTGTAAGTGGTAGGAGGGAATCGTAAATCCTCCAAAACCCCCACAAGAATAGGAAGTAGGTCAGCCACTAGTCCCTGGAGAAAATTGGTGTACAAAGCGGGGTGCAGGCAGGCAAGCCAGCATAAGAGTCCAAATGCAGGTAGGCAGTCTCTCCATCAGCCCAACAGGCAGCAATAATAATAATAATAAATGAGCTTGTAAAGTGCTTGGTTACACTTGCTACTGTGTCCCCGCACTGTAGACCAGCAAAACAAAGCAAATGGTCCAAATAGTGGTTCCTCCTGGCAGCACAGCAGTCCTTTGCAAATGTACAGTGTGTTGCACCAGCGGCAGTTGGTTATAAGTCCACTCAGTGTCTAAAATTATGAGGATCATAGCCCCTGTACTTATATTCAAAATTGTCTTAGTTCAAAGGGGAACTTCAAGAGAACCTTTAGAAGTGTGCAACAATCCCTTTCAACCAAGCCCTGGCTCAATGGGAGGGTAAATCAGCTGTTTGTGTGAAGGTAGGACACAGAATATACAATTATAAAGTGTGAAAGCCCTCTCCTTTTCCCAGCCCAAGAAGCCCATCAGTATGCAGATGAATGCAGATGTAACCCTGTCACATTCAACCCTGTGTGATGGCTGTCTGGAAAGTACGCACAACGTTTAGCTGACACCCAGGCCCAGATGTGCATTAGAGTCAGGCTGCAAAACATAGAGAGTCATAAGCACAGAGAAATGCCCACTTTCTAAAAGTGATGTGCAAACAAATAAAGGATGGGGTGCTGAAGAAGTCGAACATTCACCCCCAATCAAGGGATATGCGTTAAATCCATCGCACTTCTGCTCACCATGCCCCTCAGTTTGGACCCAGCTATATGCAAATCAGTCTTTATCCTTCTCCTCGTGGGAACAGCCCAGCCTGAACTGCCAAACCATGTCCTCCCTGGACCTGAAACAAGCATCCTGGGCACAGATTCGGGGTGCAACCCTCATCAGACAGGCTAGCTTGAACCCAGTGGCACAGTGAGCAAGGAACCCACGTCTGGGCATACCCATCCTACTTAGGGCAAAAACTGCTGTGCAAACAAATGATAGAAGGAATGCTGAACAAATCAAATATTCATCCCCAGTCAAGAGATCTGGGTTAAATCCATTGATCTTTTGCTTCCCATGCCACCTCAGTTTGGACCCAGCCATATGTAAATCAGTCTTGACCATGCTACTCATGGAAACAGTCCTGCCCGAACTCTGAAACCAGGTCCTCCCTGGACTGGCAACAAGCATCCTGGGACCGGTTTCGAGGTATCACCCCTTATCAGCGAGGCTAGCTTGAATCCAGTGGAACAGCAAGGAAGAGACCCATGTCTGGCAATCCCCATCCCACTTAGGGAGACAAATGCTGCGCAAACAAATGATGGATAGAATGCTGAACATATCATACATTCCCCCCCCCGTCAAGAGATCTGGGTTAAATCCTTCGTTCTTTTGCTCATCATGCCACCCCAGTTTGGACCCAGCCATATGCAAATCCGTCTTGGCTGTCACTGTGTCACTGGATTCAAGCTAGATTTCCTGATACCCCAAAACCGGTCCCAGGATGCTTGTTTCTGGTTCAGGTGGGACCTGGCTTGGCAAATTGGGCTGAAGTGTTCCCATGAGGAGCATGGTCAAGACTGGTTTGCATGTGGCTTGGTCAAACTGGCGTGACATGGTGAGCAAAGAAAGGATGTTTTCTCAAATAATTTTCATTGGATTTCTCAAGAAACAAAACACAAGAACAGAGATGAAAATAAAGAAAATCACAAATTGGCATGAGTTGAGGTACAGCTACAAATGTGATTATAAATGATAATAACAATTAAAATAGAACAAAATACAAAAAAAGAAGGAATTACAAAGAGGTTACAAATTAAGTGACAGTTGGAATTTGCGGTTAAGTTAAAATAACAGACGGTCTTCGTTTTCGATATTCTTATGTAGACCGACCATAAGGTCGCATGGTAGACATATATTTGCAGACATAAAAGTTTGTATAAATTGCACAACTAGGATATCATGTTAGAACATCCAGTACCGTAATATAGTAATTATAGTCACATATCCTATGTAGAATCTTAATGTCAAAACAACGGACAACAGTAACCCTCACATATCCTCCCACATCGTATCCGTCGGTATAATAATAAAGACATAATGAGGATAGCGTGAAATTTGTCCAATGTGTAACAGTCCCTAGGTGGAGGGACAGGTGAGAGGGTTCACGTTTGTGAAAGAGACCCATAGGGGGAATGTCCTATTACAAGTGATTGTGCATTGGTTGTCATCAAAAGGTTCAATAAAATGTATGGATTAGTCTCATGTGGAGTCGTTTGGCTCAAGGAGGATCATACTTAAAGGAAAAGGCATCAAGGGACTTCCATAGCTTCCTATGTGAAGGACGCCACGGCAAGGAGTGTAGAGAGATATTATCTGCCCCTCTGAGAAAGGACAACCATCCTTGCCATTTTCTGAAAGAGACTTCCTTATAGTTCTTCCAGTTATTGACTACTATTTTGTAGGCAAGTGTAAGCATTGCCATTTTCTGAAAGAGGCTTCCTTGGAGTTCTTCCAGTTATTGAGTACTATTTTGCAGGCAAGTGTAAGCATTAGGTCCAACAGATAGCGGTCATTCTCAGTCGACAGCATAGGGTCTAGGAATCCCAGAAGGATGTAAGAGAATTCCTTCGGGGGGGGGGGGTCGATATTGAATGTTTTGTTTATACACATGTGAATTTTATCCCAGTATGTTTGCAAGATAGGGCAATGGAGGAGCATGCGGGCTAAATCACTGACATGTGCTTTGCAGTTCCAGCATGTTGGACTCTGACTGAGGTTAAGCTTAAAGATCCTTTCAGGGGTCCAATATGTTCTGTTTATTAGCATGTTTCGTTTGGGATAATACGGGAACATTTTTATTTGAGAAGGGAGTTTTATGTATCTTTTGCCAGTCAAAGGGAATATTTCTAGTGTTAGATTCAGATTCCCATTTAGCTCATTACTCAAGTGTGATTTACGTAGTTTTGGATTCAGTAGTTTGTAGATTTTAGACACAGTGTGTCCTGATTTTAGTATTTGGGATATCATTGGAAGGATCGGATTAGTGGGTAGTATTGAGTGTGACGTGAGCTGTGCTTTTATTTTCAGCAATTTATAAAAATATGTAAAAATCTAAGAGGCCATACCGTGATTGTAGTTATGAAAAGGGAGAGGGGAGTTTCCCTATATAGAGGACTTTGACTAGGTTTATGCAATTTTTTGACCAATTTTCCCAGAATAACATTTCTCGGTCCACCTTTAGGTAAGGGTTGCGCCATAGAGAAGCTAAGTTAGATATGTTGATTTTTACAGCGACATTTGGTCCAGGCGCAATAGGGCTCTTCTTGTATTTTGAATGATATATTTAGAATGAGGGATGATAGAGATATCCATGGTTAGGAGAACAGGCAGAGGGATTTCATTGATGAGTGACCTTTTTATGTCCACCCACACTGGGATATAGTGAGGGTCGTTTACCAGCCAATTGAACCCTTGCTTGCAAAGGTACGCAGTTTGATAGTTCCCAAAATTTGGAAGGCCCAAGCCCCCTTTTTCTTTGGATAGTTGAAGTTGCTTCAGGCAAATTCTGGGTCTCTTCCCTTGCCGGACGAAAGAGTTGAAGGCCTTGTCTATCTTGGTCAAGAACTCATTAGATAGTGTCATAGGCAGCATACTGGCCATGCAGTTGACTAATGGGGAAATCATCATTTTTAATGTCTCTGCTCTTCCCCACCAGGATAAAATTTTTGGCGACCAACCGTAGCATGGAAATTCTTTTGAGGAGGGCATTCTCATTGGTCTCTGGTGAAGTCCAAGCCTAGGTATTTGATACTATTTGGTTGCCATGTAAGGCCCGAGCTGCCAATTATTTCTTTGTTGCCGAGATTGTTGAGCATTTTTACCTTAGTCTTATCTTTGTGAGCTTGTATCCCGATACTGTGGAAAAGTCTACTATTGAGGACATTTAAGGCTCTTATAGAGGACTCCGCATTTTCTGAGATGACTAATACGTCGTCTGGTAAGCCGTAATTTTAACCGTGAAGTTATTGAACCGTATTCCTGGGATTTCTTTGTTGTTCCGTAGTTGATAAAGGAACGGTTCTATTGGGGGCGTGGTTTGGAGTGCGGAGAAGATGGCGGCTTGAGCCTGCATCTCCTCTCATGGAAGAGTCATTTTAAGCCTTTTAATATGCTTATTACTGTATTTAAGGAGATTATTCTCACCAAATCTCTGCTGAGAGTGTGTGGAATCTAACGGCATCGATACATCGGAGATTCATTCACTGGTTGTACAGCAGCCCATTCTCTTCCAGCCCTATCACCATGCATCGTTTGCATCGTACCTCCGAGGCAGCAGCACGTGTTCCGCTCAGGCTTTGCAGCACTACTACGCCCAGGCGACATCTAAGTGACACAGGCTGGACAAGAAGCGAGGTGATTGTGGGTGATGTGAGCTTTTCAGCCACAATGAAGTAAGATTAAGTACGCTTGATCCCTCGTACTGCCTGACTTTAAAATGGTAGCCACAATGAGGGACTCTTACAAGATTCCCTGCTAAACCTGCTATCACTGCAACCCGCTATCTATAAACACATATAGCCCAGTGTTCTTATGAGATCAGACTACTCTTCCACAGCGCCACAGCAAATATAGTGCCTACCAGCGCCTATGCAAGACTACAGTGCCTGACCCTGCTATGGCTCCTATCATTGTAACTTCTCATAATGTGCCTTGGTCAGTTTTCTAATCAGTGATTGTATCACCCCAGCGTTAATGATACCTGCCCTCTGCCTGTATTACCTGATCTTGTGAAGTACCATATCTCTGTTTGCAGCTTACTGCAAGGTGTATGAGACCACGACCACATACAGCCTAAGACAGCCTCCTTGCGACTGTCTAATCTCCTTGCCTGGCTTTAACATGGGGAATTTGAGTATGCTATAAGAGCAATCAAGAAAGATCCCCTCCAGTGGCGTGATAGCCCACAGTGTGTTATGACTCCTCAATGCAGGCTATCTTTCTGAAAAAAGATTTGCAACCGCCTATCCAGCAAAAGGTCTAGTACGAACCTGGTGTGAAATTAGCGATTATAGATCGAGGGGAAAGAAGAAGCTCTCATGGACATCTCAGTTCCTAGTTCTTCTGTTGCAAGATCTTGAGTTACTTCATTGACAAGAGATCACTTTTGAATCTTCTGACCTTTTTGTAAGCTATTCATCTTAGGTTTGGTGGTTGTCTTGTCCGACAAAATCCTTTGATGAAACCCAGTTAAGAAACCTCTGACGTAATTCAGTTACGTGATCGTTTGCTAAGTTGCTAAGTGAAACATTTGCTAAGTTAAGGAATCTCCGACGTAATCCAGTTAAGAGAACATTTTGCTAAGTTGTTAAGTGAGACATTTGCTAAGGTAATCGGTTAGTAGCTCATGCACACTGACATACACTGACATACATTATTGCTTTTCCAAACATATGTAAATTGATCTGTTTCTATCACATCACTGCTTTGTTAATGTTATGACTGGCTGTCATGACTGGTTGTCTAGACAAACGAAATCCTCCGGCGAAATCCGTCATAACCCAGCTCTGCCATATGTAAGAAAATTGTCCTGACTGTTGTGATTCTGTCACATCATTGTTTCATTAATGCTATGAGATGGTACTGTCTATGCACAGTTAGTCCACTGTCTGCTTTAGGTCTTCATACTGTCCTCACACTACACACTAATCACGACCACAGTTAGAACCTTCACTGACTATATAGATGCAGCGGGCGCACCGCTGGCGCGCCGAAGGTGCGCCTAAGGCAAGCCCATCTGCGCCCGTCCGTGCCTGAACCGCGCCCAGCACCAGAACCCCTGGCCCCCGCAACCGCCACAGCGCCCGTCTCCGCTACGACTCCAGCACCCTCCACGCACTCAACACCGGACGAGCACGCACCTGCTACCTGGCCACCCCAAAGCGCACCCAAGGCCCTTCTCCTGCTGGAACTGCAGCTTCACCAGCATCCGGCCCAACAACCCACCGACCAGGAAAGAACCCAACCACCTCAGCTGCAGCCTTCTCAACACCCGCTCTGCCCGCACACACGCCATCTAACTCTGGGACCAACTCGACTTAAACTCCCCAGACGTCGCCTTCCTGACAGAGACCTGGATGAACCCCTCCTCGGGACCTGACATCGCCATGGCCATCCCGGACGGCTACAAGATCACCCGCAGGGATCGCACCAATGGAATAGGAGGAGGAATCGCCATCGTCCACATGAACACTCTAAGAGTCTCGACCGACACCGACGACACCCTCAGCACCACCGAAAACCTGCACTTCCAGATCCACACCGACCCCAACACCACCCTCAGAGGAACCCTCGTCTACAGACCACCCAGACCCCAACCACAGTTGAGCGACTCCATCGCCGACGTCGTCAGTACACACGCCCTCGCCTCCACAGACTACATCCTCCTTGGGGACCTGAACTTCCACCTCGAGAACAACAACAACACCAACTCCACCACCCTGATCGACAACCTAGCCAACCTCAGACTCAGACAACTTGTCACAACACCCACCCACTCCTCCAGCCACACGCTTGACCCCATCTTCTCCGCAAGCTCCCACGTCACCTTCAGCCACACCATCGAACTCCACTGGACCAACCCTCGCTGCATCCACTTCACCTTCCGGAAACCCACCACGCACCACCGCGCCCAACAGATGCCCCGCTGCTGTTGGAGCAAAGTCACTGAAAACCAGCTAACCACCACCCTTGCCCAGAGCCCACCCTGCAACCCCACTGACCCGACACCGCCGCGCACAACCTCAGACAGTGGATCGACGACTGCGCCAACATCCTCGCCCCGCTCAAGAAACCCTTCATAAGCCACACCAGCAAGAAAGACAGCTGGTTCACTGAAGACCTCCAGGCCTCCAAGCAAACCTGCTGAAAGCTAGAGAAGATCTGGCTCCACGAACGAACACCGGACAGCTACGCAGCCCACATGAACGCCACCCGCAGACACCATCACCTCATCAAATCCGCCTAAAGGGCCTCCTTCAAAGATCACCTAGACAACAACGCACACAACAGCAAAGAGCTCTTCAACATCGTGAAGGAACTCTCGAACCCCAGCTCCAACACCAATGACATCCCACCTTCGCAAGACCTGTGCGACTCGCTCGCCACCTTCTTCCATCGCAAGATCAAAGACATCCACGACAGCTTCAATGCCACATCCACCCCGACCACCATGGAGACACCCGCCCCCACGACCACCACCCGCTCCAACCGCCTGCTCTCCTGGACCAACATCAACAACGACGACACCATCAAGATCATGACCACCATCCACTCTGGATCTCTGTCAGAGCCTTGCCCACACAACATCTTCAACAAAGCCAGCACCGCCATTGCACCCCATCTCTGGAAAGCCATCAACATCTCCTTCAAGACAGCAACCTTCCCGGAGAGTTGGAAGCACGCTGAGATCAACGCCTTACTCAAGACACCCAAGGCGGACCCCAAGGACCTCAAGAACTTCTGGCCCATCTCCCTGCTCCCGTTCCCAGCGAAGGTCATCGAGAAGACCGTCAACAAACAACTGACCCGCTACCTCGAGGAGAACAACATCCTGGACTCATCCCAGTCCGGGTACTGCAGCAACCACAGCACCGAAACTGCCCTCATCGCCGCTACCGATAACATCAGAACCCTGCTAGACAACGGAGAAACCGTGGCCCTCATCCTCCTGGACCTGTCAGCTGCCTTCGGCACAGTCTGCCACCGCACACTACGAACACGCCTCCATGACGCCGGGATCCAAGAGAAGGCCCTGGACTGGACCACTTCCTTCCTCTCCGGCAGAACACAGAGCGTCCGCCTCCCCTCCTTCCGCTCCGAAGCCACCAAGATCATCTGCGGCGTACCCCAGGGCTCATCCCTCAGCCCTACGCTGTTCAACATCTACATAGCACCGCTTGCCCACGTCACCCGATGACACGACCTCAACATCATCTCCTACGCCGATGACACCCAACTGGTCCTCTTCCTCACCAAGGACACCCACACCTCCAAAACCGCATCCATGAAGGAATGAAGGCCGCCACCGAATGGATGAGGAGCAGCCGACTGAAGCTGAATTCGGTCAAGATGGAGGTCCTCATCCTCGGACCCACCCCTTCGACCTGGGACGACTCCTGGTGGCCGACCGCACTGGGAACAGCTCCAACACCCACCGACCATGCACACAACCTAGGGATCATCCTCGACTCCACCCTCTCCATGACTAAGCAGGTCAACGCCGTCTCTTCCTCCTGCTTCAACACCCTCCGTATGCTCTGCAAGATCTACAAGTGGATCCCCACCGAAATGAGAAGAACGGTCACCCAGGCCCTCGTCAGCAGCAGGTTGGACTACGGAAGCGCACTCTACGCAGGAGCCTCGGCACAACTCCTGAGAAGGCTTCAACGCATCCAGAACGCCTCTGCGCGCCTGATCCTCGACATCCCTCGCTGCAGCCACATCACACCCCACCTGAGAGACCTGCACTGGCTCCCCATCAGCAAGAGGATAACCTTCAAGCTCCTCACCCACGCACACAGGGCACTCCACAACACCGATCAGCGTACCTCAACAGACGACTCAGCTTCTACACCCCCACCCGCCAGCTATGCTCCGCCGACCTCGCCCTCGCCACAGTCCCTCGCATCCAAAGAGCAACCTCCAGCAGCAGATCATTCTCCCACCTTGCCGCAAAGACCTGGAACACCATCCCCATCCACCTACGGCACACCCAAGACCTGCTGACCTTCAGAAGACTCTTCAAGACCTGGCTTTTTGAGCAGTAGCAGCATTCCCCTCCCCCAGCGCCTTGAGACCCTCACGGGTAAGTAGTGCGCATTACAAATGTAATGATTGATTGACTGATAGTCTTCTTCAGCCATAGGTTGAATAGCTGCATAAAAGCTACACTTTATTTGGATATTTACTACAGCTCGTATGTAGTGGGTCTTTTCAAACAAGTTTTGACCCTCATACTACATACTCATCCTCGAATATATATTTCGTACAGTGCCACTTAACTATGCAGACGATTCACTGTCTGAGTAAATACTCACCTAGGTTCATAACACCATACAAATGGTAATATCAACTCATTCATTCCAACTTGTCCATACGTTTAAATGAGCAGTCAGTTTATCTCTGGCAGAGATTTTTATTTTTATCTTTATCTAACTACTGTTTATACATGCTTTAGGGCGAAGTTGGTCTTATGCGTTCAGATTATTCTAATCTGTTTTTTTCCATGGGAGTGGAGCTCTCTTCCTGTCACCATGCCAGTTCACTACTTTGGGGGTTGGGAGGGAGGGATTGTGGGATTGTGGGATGGGGAGGGAGGGAAAGGGTTTTTGATCTTGCTTTTTCTTATGTACTTGCTTTGTTTTTCTTTGTATGGTATTATTACTATTATTATTATTATGTTTACTATTCCGAAGTCAGGAATTGCTAAAAAACCCTTCTACACACCGGTGGCCCTACAATGGGAAGAGTGCCCGATATGTTCACAACTCTACTCAAGGTACTCCCAATGGTAATAATGATCCTATTGTTCATACAAAAAAAAAGGATTACTTCTTACCCATATCTTGGGAAACCGATCCAACAAGATACATCTACGTAGGGAAACGCACACTATGGGCATATCAAAACTCTCATGTCTCAGTCAATACCGATAGCTATGGCCCAACAAAACATTAAGATAGTCTCACTGAATGTTAAAGGCATAAATCACCCAATAAAAAGTAAGGGTGGGCGTAGTTCGCGAAGTAGCACTTCACAAAGCTACGCAAAGTGATGTTCGCACTACGCGAGCTACGCGTAGCACTTCGAGAACTGCGTAGTAACATGTTCGCACTGTGCAAGATGTTGTTTTCAATGATTGCACAGTGCGGACAAGCAACCGGCACTGTGCAATCATTGAAAATGGCATCTTGCACAGTGCGAGCTGTAGTTTTCTGCTGCTCGAGTACATTTTTACTTGAGCGGCAGTTTTCTCAACGCGAACTGGTAGTTTCTCATCGCGAGCGGTCGCGAGCATATGCGACCCCTCGCAATGAGAAACCTGACCTCCTCTCGTTGGGAATCTCGCCGGGAGGTTTATTTTCCATGCTCGCGATCGCCAACTTGATGTTGAGGACCGCGAGCAAGCAAAAAATGACCGCAGCACTACGCTACGCGTGTTCGCACTGTGCTACGTGCAGTTCGCGTAGTGCGAAGTAGCGCGAACTTCGCAAACTACGCGAGCGTAGCGTAGTGCTTCGCCCAGGCTTAATAAAAAGAAGAAAAATTCTTGACTATCTTCACAAGCAGAGAGGCGACATCATCATGTTACAAGAAACCAAAATCGACTCCAAGCAATTCAACTCACTTAGAAATAAGTCATACAGCGTCGTTGCGGGTTCAGACGCTATGGGTAAAAAAAACTGTGTCCTCACCTTAAAAGCTAAAAAAGCCAACATTGACCTGGTATCAAGCTCAGCAGACACACAGGGTAGGGGGTCACAATGAAGCTGGTGAAACATAACTCGGAATTCTACATCACAAACATTTACGCACCCAACAAGGACGATCCGGCTTTCTGGGAAGAACTTACTAAACAAATTAAAACAATTCCAGAGACTGCCATGTACATACTTGCGGGAGACTTTAATCTACCCCTTGGACCCAGCCTTAAATAGGAACTCATGCTGTCCCTTTCGTGACAATAAATCACATAAAGCTCTTAAAAATGTATGTAAATGATTTAATATGATTAACACTGGGAGATTACAGAATCCCACAGGTCGGGAGTACACCTTTTATTCATCTCCCCATAACTCTTATTCACGCATTCACTATCTACTATTTCTGGCAACACCGTAAACAGAATAGATCAAACTTCCATTGAGCCAAGAGTAATCTCAGACCACTCTTGTATCAGTTTATCCATCTCTTACGTGACACCTTGTAAAAAACAAGCCCTATGGAGATTCAACAACAAAGTATTAGATATAGATTAAAACAGGCAAAACATTGAATGTGCGATCCATAACTACCTCATTGAAAATAAAATAGGAGATACCTCGGACCTCATGAGATGGGAAGCATTAAAAACCACTCTAAGGGGTGAGATCATTAATTAGGTTCACCATGAATAGGAAAATCAACAGTAACCTTCAAAAACTAGAAAAACAGATATCAACACTGGAAGGGAAATACATTGTCTCTGGAGACACCTCTGTCTTTAATGAATTGGTGAAAAAGAAATATGAGTATAATAAATTAGTCGGAAATAGGGCAAGGATTTGGATTAATAAACAAAAGAGCATTAGAGTCTCCGAATCCAACAAGGCTGGAAAGAGTTTAGCTTCCTACTTGAAATTCAAATTACAGAAAAACACGATTAAGACTCTACTAGATCCGAAGGGTGATGCTCACTCTGATCCTGACAAAATAGCAGAAATATTTACGAATTTCTACGGTACACTGTATAGTAAAAACCATAACCTATGCACCGCTAAAGCCCAAAACTACTTTAGCGAGTGTGACCTACCTGCTCTCTCAGAACAGGACAAGGAAAATATCAATGGCCCATTAATCGTAAACAAAATTGAGGACACAATTAAATCCCTTAAAATAGGGAAAGCCCCAGGCCCTGACGGGTTCAATGCAAAGTTCTACAAGACATTCGCAACTGTTCTGATTCCCCCCTCTTCTAAACATGTTCAATCAACTTAGTGAATCGGGCCAGAAAAATGGTACCCCTGCAGAGGGTATCATAGCGGTGATACCTAAGGATGGGAAGGATCCATCACTACCTAAAAACTACAGGCCTATATCCCTATTAAACATAGATTGCAAAATGTATGCCATGATCCTTGCTAAGCATCTCCAAATATATATATCCAAACTCATCAACCCCTCACAAGTGGAATTTCTGAAAAACAGACTTTCTAGCGATAACACACAAATCTTATGTCATGCCTTGGAGAAGGCCAAACTAACAGACTCCCCCACAGTAGCAATCACGTTGGATGCCAAAAAGTCTTTCGACAAAGTAGATTGGTCCTACCTTAAAGCGACACTTGAAAAATTCAATTTGGGTGACAATTTTATTTGAATGGTAATGGCATTGTATTTTAACCCATCCGCCAAAGTAAGAGCAGGTGGTAGCCTCTCCTCATCTTTTAAACTAGAGCAGGGAACAAGACAGGGATGCCCACTCTCACCTTCATTGTTTCTATTAGCAATAGAACTGTTCCTTTATCAACTATGGAACAACAAAGTGAAAGGATGGATTAACCCAGATCTTTGTGATGGGGGATGAATGTTTGCATTGTTCAGAATTCCCTCCATCATTTGTTTTTTCTAAAGAGCGCCATTTCTATAAGTGGCATTTCCAAAATAGTAATGTCACATCCAACTACACCAGTTAGCATGATTTATAACTACCATTCTAAACATACCAAGCATGGCAAAGCCACTCCTTTCTGATCGGAAATTACCTCTTAATAATATGTAAGGGAATTCCCAATGCTAACCTATGAGAGGAGAAGGCCCCGACAGTAGTCAGAAACAAAATAGGCTGTTTGTCACTACCAGGACATGCCACACATAAAGGCACATGTCCTACATTTTACTTACACAGCACCCAGTCAAGAGGGCTACCTAGCGTCTACTGTAGTAATGAATGGTATGTTTACTTTGAGGTAAACTCAAAGGCTTAAGTATAGAGTCTAAAACTAGTGATGTTCCAGGTATCTGTACGAGGAAAAAGAATCTCGCAGACAGTATACGAGGGGATGTTTTCCTGGGTGCTGGCTGCTGCATCCTTGTAACAATGTTTCTTTAAATAAACTACATTTGCAGTTTGTATTGTGTGGAGATTATACTACACAATTTTTGGTTACAAGCAGGAGTACAGCTGGATTCAAGATTTCAAGCAACCAAGACAGAAGCCATCACAACAGGAGCATCACTAATGGGAGTTACAGCCGTAAGAAAAGACATTTATATAGAAACTGTGCACTTTGAAGCAAGAGCAAGGGGTTGTTATCACAGTGGATTCAACAGTGGGAGTAGTATTTTGTAGAGGTATGTAATTTATTAACACCTTTACTTACCAGGCACGAGAGCCTGCCATGGCAACTCGCTCCCCTCAAAAAAGCTACAGGACGACACAACAAGAAAGCCAAGAAAGCAAGCTGGTTCACCCCTGCACTCCAAGAATCCATGTGATCCTGCAGATGACTTGAAAAGACATGGAGGAATAGCAAAACTCCAGAAACCCTCACTGCCTGCAGGACAGCCACTACAGCACACCCCCAACTCATCAAATACACAAAGAACATCCTCCAAGACAGAATCCTCATCAACGCCCACAATTCAATAAAACTTGTTGTAATCTCTCTTTACCTTTCCCCTTGGTACCTTCCACCCACCCCTCCCCTCTCCCCCAGTTAGTATGGCCGGGAGCTTACTGTAGAATGTTCACGCTTCATTCTCCTGTTGAGCGTGGATGACCGGTAATAAATGACACTTCATACTCTACTCCCCGTGTGTGCCTCTTACTTCATAACATAAAGCAGTTCCTCCTGAGGCCCTGAGAGATAAGATCATAAACCTTGCCCACGAGGGACACTTAGGGAGGAGTATTACCAAAAAGAAAGTAAGGAACAGCTTTTGGTTTCCCAATCTAGATTACCTGGTGGAGCTCAAAGTGAAGGAATGCAGCAGTTGCGCTAGAAGCGACAAGACCAAAATTTTACACAAGGTTCCCTTATCTCCAGTAGAAGTGCCTGAAATTCCATGGACTAAACTTGCAATGGACATCATTGGTCCAATGATGGCTTTAGGACCGCAAAAAAAGTTCATGTTTGTTTTGGTGGACTACACCTCGCACTGGGTAAATGTCAAGTTCACCTCTTCAACAACCACTAACAATCTCATCACTTTTCTCGTCTGTTTTTTCGTTCGAAGGGATACCAGCTATCCTTGTAACGGATAACGGGGTGCAATTTACCTCCGATGAAATGAAAGCTTTCCTTCAAAATCTAAACATCAAACATGAAAGGACTGCTCTCTACTGTCCCAAGGCTAATGGGTTAGCAGAAAGAACTAACCGTATGATCAAAGATCATTTCCAACTGGCAATCTCCAACGGGTTCAACATTGATGATTCACTCAGAGAATGTTTATGGGCCTATCACACAGCTTCCAACCTGGTAAGTGGTATATCACCATTTGTGGCCCTAAGAGGGAGAGAGCCTGGCACCAAATTTAACCCTCTCTGGTTGGATGGGGGTAAAAGTGTGGCCTACAACAGGAAGGAGAGTCACCTTAAGGTCCTACAACATCAATCCGAGTACAAAGATTGGTATAATAGTAAACATGGTGTGAAAGATTTCAATCCCCAAGTTAACTATCCAGCAGTGATAAGAAAACCTACTCGGGGACAAGTGGGACAGAGCAAGCTTTTCCCTCCTCAGAATGTAAAGAGTGTCAGGAAAAATGTGGTGCAGTTGGAGGATGGACAATTCTGGAGTGGGGATAGACTGGTTAGGTAAAACTCTGCTCATCTCAATTTGTGTTCAGCAATATTCTGTGGGTAGGAGATGTGTTGTAATCTCTCTTTACCTTTTCCCTTGGTACCTTCCACCCACCCCTCCCCTCTCCCCCAGTTAGTAGGCCGGGAGCTTACTGTAGAATGTTCACGCTTCATTCTCCTGTTGAGAGTGGATGACCAGTAATAAAGGACATTTCGTACTCTACTCCGTGTGTGTGCCTCTTACTTCATAGAAAAACTCTTCTCCATCATCCAGGAATTTGCCAAACCCAGCAGCGAAACAACACAGATGTCCCTCCCTCCCAAGACTTCTGCAACAGAATAAGCACCTTTTTCCACTTTAGGATTAATGCGCTCTACAACAAATTGGACAACCAGGACCTCTGCATTGCTCCTGCACCCGCCCCCAGCAATGCCACCCAACAGACCCTACTCACTTAGACCCCGCTCATGACAGAAGACACCTTAAAGACCATGAAGAGCATCCACTGCAGAGCACCCTCGCACCCTCACACCCCTGCCCAACCCACATCCTCCACAGAGCCACCTCGGCCATAGCCCCGAACTGCTCCATACGATCAACTGCTCCCTTGAGACTGCCACATTCCCCGACGACTGGAAACATGCTGAAGTCAACCTCCTCCTGAAGAAGTCCTCCACAGACGCGATGTACCTTAAGAATTTCAGCCCCATGTCACTACTTCCATTCGCAGCCAAGGTAATCGAAAAGGCCGTCAACACCCAGCTAGCAAACTTGATCGAAGCCAACAGCATCCTGGACATCGCCCAATCCATATTCTGCAGCAACCACAGCACCAAGACCAACCTGCTCGCCGCCATCGATGACATCCACGCCCTCCTCGACCAGGGCCAAATGAAAGCCTTCTTCCTCCTGGACCTCTCAGCTGCCTACGACACTGTCTCCCACCGCACGCTAGCCCCCAGACTCTACGAAGGCAGCATCCGAGGAAAGGCCCTCGACTGGATACAGTCATTTCTCACAGGCAGAACTCAATCAGTAAGACTCCCGCACTACCTCTCAGCAACAACAAAGACCAAATATGAGTACCCCAGAGATTCCTCCTCAGCCTCTTCAGCATCTACATGGCCCCCCTCGCTGCCATCATCAGAAACCACGGGCTCAACATCGTTTCTTACTCTGATGACACCCAGCTCAACCTCTGCCTCACAAACGCACCCAAAAAGACCAGGCACAACTTCCAGAAAGGGATGAAAGCCGTCACCACCTGGATGAAGGACAGCTGCCTGAAACTCAACTCTGAAAAAACAGAAGTCCTCATCCTTAGCTCCGCCCCCTCTGCATGGGATGACTCTTGGTGGCCCCCGCCCTTGGAAACCCCACCACCCTGACAGAACATGCACGAAACCCCAGAATCATACTGGACTCATTGCTCACTATGAACCGCCAGATCAGCGCCGTATCCTCGGCCTGCTTCAACACCCTCAACATCCTGCACAAAATGTTCAGATGGATCCCCTCTGAATAAAAAAAAATGGTCAAACACTCCCTCATCACTAGCAGACTGGATTACGGCAATCCCCTCTATACAGGAATCAACAAAAAACTCCTCCGCAGACTCCAGACCATCCAGAACACCGCAGCCAGACTGATACTAGACATCCACAACCACATCACCCAACACCTTAGCAAACTCCACGCATACATTGCCCTCCACAACATCGGACCAGCATACCTAAACAACCGCTTCTCCTTCCAGGCACCCAAGAGAATTCTCCTATCAGCCCATCTCTATGACCACCAAGCCACGCATCTACAGGACCAGAAAGGGTGGAAAGTCCTTCCTTCTCCTGTTATGTTTCATACAGGTACCCTATTATAGGCTCAGGTAGTAACCTAACCTCTCACCTATATTTCCCCTGCCATTTCACTACATAACGGTTCTTGGGACTGACCTTTTACCTAGTCAAGGTACTGCTAACAGGAAGTGTTTTTTTCTGAAAACTAGCCTCCTTCATAATGCATGAGGATTCTTGGAAACTCAGGAGGACTACCATCTCCTTCATTAAAACTATGTATAAGGATCATTCCTTCTGTCATCCTAAGACCGACATGACACAGCAAGGTAGATCCCCTGAGGGTACCACTTTGAGTATATAAACACTGTGGGCCTCATTTATGAGAAGTGACGCATCGCTGCATGAAAGCAGGGATGCGTCACTTCTCAGCGCGCCCTCCTTGCGACATGATGGATGCGTCATATTTACAGTATGACGCATCATGTCGCAAGGAGTTACAGATACGTCAGTATTTCTGACGTATCTGTAGGCACAAAAATGACGCATTGCTGGAGTGTTTCACAAAAGTGACGCAGCTCCAGCAATGTGTCCTTTCACATGGGGCAAGCCCCATGTGAAAGGGCCTGCGTCAGTCTTACGCCTGCTGTGAGGCAGGCGTAAGATATTGACACATTTGCACCCTAGAAGTGGCGCAGTGAAATCTCATTGATTTCACTTCATCACTTCTACGATGCTTACTTACGTTGTAACGCCCACCCTGCATACATTATACCTGACGCAGGTATAATGTAGCGCAGGGGTGTAGAAAGTGACGCATCTACCTAGATGCGTCACTTTGTAAATATGGTGCAACAAGGTCCAATTTTTACGCCGCTGGTGCGTCACAAAAAGTGACGCACCGGCAGCGCAAAGGTGACGCAAGAACTCATAAATGAGCCCCTGTATCTTTTCTGAGGCAGGGAGAGGAGAAAAAGGATTCCCAAGCTGACACATTGACACGGGACGCTGAGCTTCCTGCACGCAGACACTCCAGCTCGCAGTGGCCGGACATCCCTTGCGGGGTGTCCAACTCGAGACCAAGACGGGGTCCCTACAGCCTCTCACTTCAGGTCACGGGGTTGACTTTATCCTAGAGGGATTCTTGGCTCTAAACCTACATACATGCTAGGTTAATCTAGTTAGGGTCGCATCATAGGAGTATGCATTATTACTGTCATGTATTTTATATACTTACTTGTATTTATTGTTTTAGCACAATGACAGAAATGTACCATCCTTTTACTCCGTTAGTGCGTATAATCATTTATATCTGTTATTGTCTAGTGGTTTTTTCAGCACACCTATTTTACACTAGAATGACGTTGGTTCAATAAATGCTGATTGAAAACGTCCCCACCATTAATTCTATGTTTCTCTCCGAGACAAAGTGAACACGAGTGACTTAGCGAAAAGTACTGTACTGTTTCCACTATCCCTGATGGCACAGAGTTGTCATGTTCAATAGTTGGCAAGAACTATTCTCTCCTTGGTAAGAGGAGTTTACAGTGTCACTGTGAGCTAGCTGGTATACAGGTGAACATACTCAGTGGGGGTGTCTGGAATCAGTTGGGACACCAATCCCACAGTCTATGTTGTCTAAATGCACAGATCCTATATAGGTTAAAAGGAACTACACAACACTCCTACCTCGCAGCCAACACCTGGAACAACCTTCCCCTCCACCTCCGGAAAAGCACTACACTGCTCCAATTTAGGATGGACCTCAAGACTTGGCTCTTCAGATGACACGAGCACCCTATGGAGCAGCCCCACAGCACCTGGAGACCCTCACGTCCCTTGATTGATTGATTGATTGATTGATTGATTGATTGATTGATTAAGCAACGGCAGGGCAGCCTGCATAATTTGTAACTCACACCGCCATGCATAGTTGCAGCGAGCTCTGCGTTCCTTACTGAGGGATATGCAACGTGATACATGACCTCATCGTGCCCCCAAGCACTTCATACGACACATTGTGCATGTGGTCATTTAGTAAATATGACGTTGCTGGAAGTGCAAATTAAAGGCCATTGTGAAAAAGCACACCGTGTAGGTCGGTGTGTGTTCAATGAAGATTAATTGAGGACATTTTGGAGTATGCACAGATTTATGCAGCCTAGTTACATATCTATATTCAAGTAAATTATGCTTGTACGCTTTGTAGTTGTATTTACTGCTTGTAGTCCAGCGAACTTGTCTTCCAGTGAAGCAGCTATAGCTTCTGTAAATGGAAATGCACATCCACACTTCACATCACCTAAGGAGTTTTTAAGTTGTCCAGGGGAACCGGCAGTCCAGTGGAATGAGTGGAAAGAGTGCTTTTTCAATTAAATTGCTAATTTGGATGATGTTAGTGGGTCATTTATGGCTGAAAGGAAGAAAAGAATTCTGATGCACTGCTTAGGGCCTGAAGGATTATGCATTTGCAATCAGTTGCAGAAGCCTGTAAGAGCTGGAGGTGATATTGGTGTGTTCAGGAGTGCGCTCTTGGATTTGGATGAGCATTTCACCCCTGCTGTGTGCACAGCTGTTACAAGGCATGCGTTCTTTCAGAGAAAGCAAGAAAAACATGAAAGTATTGAGGATTATTTGGCAGCTATCAAACATCTGACGATTAGGTGAAAGTTTTGTATTTTGCATGATGAGCTGGTGCGCAATCAAATAGTCATGTATACAAAGAATAAAGCTATTCAAGACAAATTATGGGTTGAAGGAGCAGCTAATCTCAAAGATATTATACCAATGGTTAAAAAAGAGGAATTGTCTGATCATTGTGCCAAAGCCACGTTATCGCAAAACAAAGGATTTACCGAGTTGGTGGGAAAGATCTTGTAGAGCAAGCAGAAATAAAGGTGGTACAGTGACATGCACAAGGACCAGAGGAAAGATTGTAAAAAAGGAGACAGTTTTGAACATGGGAAAAATACTGATATTATTTGTTTTAGGTGTGGCAGCATGTCACATTCTGCAAGGTTTGAGAGATGTCCAGCCAAGGAAGTGAAACGATTAGAATGTGGCGTTATAGGGGAATTTGCCAGGGTATGCAAAAGGAAACAAAGAAAGAAAAGCATGACAGCCAACAGAGTTGCATGCATGAAGAGAGTGATGAGGGTGAGTCATCAGAAGGAAGTGATGAAGATGTGGAATGGAAGGATGATAACTGTAGTAAAGTCGTGTTGAACATTCCTGGAGTGGGGTTCAATAAACTTCTATGTTGGGTTATGTTTGGTGGGTTTACATTACAAGTAGCCACTGATTCAGGCTCACCTTACAATATAATTGCTGAAGTGTAATGGAAAAAACATTTTATTGAGAAAATTGTAGGCCAATTGGAACCACAGGACATTTTGCCAGAGAGTTACATGGGGGAAAGATTTAACACATAGGGATTCAGACAATTGGTATTTAGATTTAAGGACAGGCACGCTTCCTGCAAAGTGTATGTTGCTAAAGAGGGCCCTTCAGTACCAGGTTAGAAAGATTAAAAGAGCTTAAACATGATTTTGAATCCTAACAGCAAAGAAGTGTTAGTGGCGTGTGAGAGTGAAGACACTAAAGTATATGTATCATGGGAATTCCCCACTGTGTTTCATGGTGGACTGCGAAAACTCAAGTGTTTCTCATACCTAATCCGACTTGAGGAGGGAGCTACACTCAAGGTGCACACGCACACAACATTCTGTTCATTGTTAGGGATGAGGTCAAAAGAGAAATAGAAAAACTGCAGGAGTTAAACATCACTTAGACTGAAGAGGCATTCAAGTGGGTTTCTCCATTGGTGGTCACATGGAAACCTAATGGGAACATCTGTTTATGTGTGAACTTGAGGTGGTTGATTGACAATATTGTAAATGATCAGTACCTGTTGCCTAGAATTGATGAAATGCTAAGGTTGACCTGGCCGCCCTCTGTGGTTTTTATCACTAGATTTGTCAGCAGCGTTTCATCAGGTGGTACTAGAACCTGAAAGCAGACACCTTAAAACATTCTGTACACCCTTCAGTTGTTTCCAGTTCAAGTTAATGCCAGTTGGACAGGCATCAGCTGCAGAGGTATATAAAAGATTGATGGCCCAATTGCTTGGACAGTTAACTGATATGGTTTTCTTTCAAGACGACATCTTTGTGATGAGAAAAAAACAAAAGCCATCATGATGAGGTCTTAAGAAAGGTATTTGCCATTCTTAGGGATAAAGACTTGCCTGCTAAAAGTGCCAAATTCAGGTTTGCAGAAAAGAAAGTCACATATTTGGGCCATGAGAACAGTGGAATGGGAATTAGGCCAAAAACTAAATTGATAGAAGAAATTGCTAATGCCCCCCATCCCAAAAGTAAAGGCGAATTGCAGGCTTTTACCAAAAATTGCATCAGATGAGATTGTTAATGAAGCACAAAGCCCAATATGAGTTGAATGAGGCTTACCAGAAGTCCTTTGAAGAAATGAAATGAGCTATTGTTAATGCTTCTACTTTCCTAGGGTTTTAATACATCAGCAGATACATTTGTCACTATGCATGCCAGTGGTTCGGGTCTGGAGGTTGTTCTATCTCAAACATCTGAATAAGGTAAAGAAGTAGTTACGCGTTTATGTCTCGCTCTCAGTCGCCTACAGAAGAATATTACTCAGTGGTAGAGAGGAAGATGTTAGCGTGAATTTAGGCAATGGAACATTTTTGGAAGTTCATTTGGGGCAGGAAATTCACATTACATTCTGACCACTGTTCCCTGTAAGGTCCGTGCTCACCTATGCTACCCTGAGCTCGCAGGGCCCGATTCACAGAACAAACTTAAGACTAAATCCTAAACTTACTACCATTCTGGTATTCACAGAATGCACCTACTACTTCTGGTATTCACAGAGTGAACTTACTACTTTTGCTATTCACAGAATGAACTTAGAACTTTTGCTATTCACAGAATCCATTTACGACCACTAAACTTACGTCCGCACTTGGGCCGGAATTTCCGCCCCCGGAGCGGAAAGTCCGCCCGCGGGCCGGATAGTCCGCCTACAGGCTGGAAAGTCCGCATACGGGCCGGAAACTCCGCTCTCGGGCCGGAAACTCCGCTCTCGGGCCGGAAATTCCGCTCTCGGG
This sequence comes from Triturus cristatus, assembly GCF_964204655.1. NCBI lineage: Eukaryota > Metazoa > Chordata > Amphibia > Caudata > Salamandridae > Triturus > Triturus cristatus. Next base: position 361,665,849 of record NC_140591.1, read on the forward strand.
CCGGAAAGTCAGATTTGGGACCAGACTACATTAACTGTGGCCATTGATCATTTGAGCCTAGGGTAAACACCTGTCCAAGTCCCTACCATCCCACACCATGCATCAGCTGACACACTCCAGCCAATCCCAGCCAACAGCTCCAGTTAGCCATCATGTTGTTGGTGCCTACCTTCCCCCACCATGATCCAGCTGAAGCCAATTAACACTCATTGACCAGCAGCAAAAAACATTTAAAAGCAGCACACAGTGAAGGAACAGGTTTGGCCACACAGAGTTTGTCTTTGCAAGCTGACACCGGCTGAGAAAAATGGACCTCCTGAAGAGAAAGAGGAATTTCACAGCAGAGGAGACCACCATGCTTGTGGAGTTCATTGTCAGGCACCACAAACGCCTCTATGGACTCCCACCCTACTGCACCAGTGGGACACAGAAGGCAGCCCTGTGGCAGCAATTATCCATTGCTGTCACAGCATTGGGGGAGAAGAGGCACACAGTCCAGGACCTAAAAAAAAAATGGCAGGATGAGCGGCTGAGGGTAAAGGAGAAATACTCCCGGATTGAAATACATCGGATCCTCTGGACCACGCATCCGCCTCACCCCACTGGAGGAGGATATTCTGACAACGATACACCCCCACTTGGTCCATGGGCTGCCTGTCAGTGACGTCCGCTACGTGGTACCAGGTAAGTGGGATGAAAAGAAAAAGTGCATGAAAAGATTGTCTGTGTTGCACTGTCAGTGTGAATAAGGAAGTAGTTCAAAGTGTATAAAAAAATCCATCAGTCAGAGACTCCTGTGTCACCCTCTGTATGTAGCACTACAAGTCCCACAATCCTTAGCGATGGAAATGGCAAATCCCTCCCCCACATCAGAAAACATGGGCACTGTCCTGTTGCAGTAATACACCAGCCCGCTAAGTAGCAATTGACAAATATCAGCAGAGATGCGCCAGTAACAATGCGACACGCAATCCAACTCTTGTGCAACCGTGGATGTGTCACATTTACAATGCGGTGCACTGTGGCACTGGGATAGACAGATGGGTGTCGCAACTGATGGCATTAAGGGGGTGCTCTGCTGGAGTAGTGTCGCAAGTGTGACGCAAATCCAACTATGTCCATGGACTGCCTACACCTAACGTTCTGGGCCACTCATTACATGTGCCTCAAGCTGATGTAAGTTTGCATGGCACCACCCTATGAAAAGTGACTACATGAAATGCCGTCGATTACAATGCATCACTTGTACGAGGCATAACCAAAGAAACGCACACCATGCCTACATCACAGCTGATGCATGTTTAATGTTGCGCAGGACCGCACAACGTGAGGCATCCCCATAGATGCATAACATTGTGAATAAGTCTAAATGTGTCACCTGTATTACCCCACCGCTGTGTCACAGAAGTGACGCAATTGCGGTGTAAATGTATTACAAGGGGCGTGTAAACATGCCACAAAATATCAGAGAAGTAAATCACCCTGTGCAAGCTTAAAGCACAAAGCAGAAGGTGAGAGAATCATCAGATCTAAAAAGTCATACACCTATTCTGTTGTACATTTCCCACCCTGCCATGCCATTAAGTCCCCAATGCACCACTGCTCCTCCCTGCCCAGTCTGCGGCAGTACTGCATAACACTGTTAGCATGCAGAAGAAATGGGGAAATCACAGAAATGTTCCACAAGCACATATTCCATATGTTTAGTTTTCTCTCTTTTCACCCATTGACACATTCAGTCAGAGCATAGACAACTGCCGCAGCAGAGGTCCCTGCATCGACTGGGAGGAATCGCCACCGTACAGTGATAGGCATACCACCCTCACCGACTGGTAAGTCAAAGTGGCCAGGAGATTGTCCAAATGCATAAATTGTCAGGAGTGACCGAGGGACATATAGTGCCCACATATGAAAGTCAACCAGAGATGAACAAATAGCTGCATTACTATTGGAGTTGTCAATGGACATCCACCTTTAGCTAATTATAATTGTGAACAGCTGAAGACAATATATTACATGCCTTGGCTCATCAAACCTTCGTAATTGCGGAACATGACATGCTTTTCAGCAACAGCCCCAGACCTGGCAATCCAATCCTGTTGTCGAGTGCCACAACTACTCAAAAGGGTGTCCCCACTATGTTGTAATGGTGTCTGTAGACGTAATCAATCAAACTAATTGACAGAAATATGGCAATGATGAACAAGTGAGATCCCAGGGTCATTAGTATTGACAATGCATACACTGTCCAACTTTGAATGTTTCCAATATAGATCAAATTCGCAGTCCACACAGCTGGTCATGTACCACTTACATTGTCTGGCTTTTGTGTTGCCCATCAACAAAACACGATAGTGGACCTCACATCAGGATCCGTAGACATGTCATTGTGATATTGGTTGCATCCAGGTAGTGGGCCCATTCAAAGTTATGTGGGAGCAATCATGATATTACGTATAACACACTTCAGCAACGCTGGTGCCCACAACTGCTTGTGCTCATCCTTTGTGCCAGAAATCTAGTGCATCACATGTGGCTGCAGGAATGTAAAGTAGCAAAACACACTTATCATTGTAGGTACAACGAGGTCCTCCCAGAATCAAAGACACACACTGACTTCTGCTACAAGGTTGGCTGTGACATCTGTTCAGGGCCCACACACTGTTCCGGTGCTGGGCCAAGGGAGGGGAACCCAAGAATATATCAGGCTGACTGCTCATGAAATGGGCCTTTCACGTCCGCCGTATGTTGTATGTGTATTACAACACTGTTGTCCCGCATCACAATATGCTCACATATGGCATTTGAACCCATGCAAGATCAGACCCTGGTGGCTAATGAAAGGATGACACAAAATGTATGCCAAGTGAGTGCAGAATGGACATTCAATAGTACCATGAGTCATATGAAGTGACCAAAACACAACCGGCTTGCAATTCAAATATCGGAAACACCATGATGAAAACAGCATGGCTGAGGCCAACACTGATGCCAGTAGTGTACCTTTGAGATGAATGTAGGGGCTGCTAAGGTGAATCTTCATGCAGTTACACCAGCAAAATGACTAGGCTGAAGAGCAACACGCTAATCCAGTGCAGGCAGAAGGCATTAAAGCCTCTCAGCCTATCCGCAATGTGTGAGTATAAACCAAATGTTACATTCTGCTTGCCTCCTCTCCTACCGTATTCACATGTATAGGTGAGTGTTTGACATATGAGGTTTGGATGTCTGCTGTACAAGACACCAATCGTCGTCAGCTAAGTAGTACCATGATCTTGGAGATAGAGTACGCAAAGAGAGGACACTCAAAGGATGGACCTAAGACATCTGTGTTCTCTCATACAAATATGTGTGACTTCATGCGTGGGGAAGCACAAATGAGCAACATCATGTCCCTGACTATTGCAAATCTCACACATGAAACCCTTTCTGACTTGACAACAAACAACATGAGACTCTGGAAATATGTAAGTCTGAATGGCAAAGGTGAACGCAGTGTAACGGGGAGGATTCCGGGTCATTTATCCCTTCCTATCAGTAATCTTCTCATACATGTGTGTCTGTTGATGTGTCATCTTATTGATGTCAGTGCTGTGTGGAGGAAACGGCTGGCAACTGCTGCATGTGAGCAGGTGCCCAAATGTAAAGTTCAGGAGCTAAACGAGCTGCACATTGTTCTGGATTACCCACAAATGGTCATTGAGAATAACATGTTGGCTCAGAGCTACCATCTGTGGTTGCAAAATATAGACCTGTATGTCTCATCACAGCTGCTGACAGGATGACATCACAGCAGCGGACACCGTCCCGGGGACTGCATGACATCCTGGCTGCAGCAGTACAACCCTCGCTCACCCGTCCTTCAGGTAATTCTAGCATGAGGTGTGTCTGTTGATGTGTCATCTTATTGATGTCATTGCTGTGTAGAGGAAATGGCTGACAACTGCTGCATATGAGCAGGTGCCCAAATGTAAAGTTCAGGAGCTAAACATGCTGCACATTGTTCTGGATTACCCACAAATGGTCATTGAGAATGACATGTTGGCTCAGAGCTACCATCTATGGTTTCAAAATATGGACCTGTATGTCTCATCACAGCTGCTGACAGGATGACACCACAGCAGCGGACACCGTCCCGGGGACTGCTTGACATCCTGGCTGCAGCAGTATAACCCTCGCGCACACGTCCTTCAGGTAATTCTAGCATGAGGTGTGTCTGTTGATGTGTCATCTTATTGATGTCACTGCTGTGTGGAGGAAACAGCTGGCAACTGCTGCATGTGAGCAGGCACCCAAATGTAAAGTTCAGGAGCTAAATATGCTGCACATTGTTCTGGATTACCCACAAATGGTCATTGAGAATGACATGTTGGCTCAGAGCTACCATCTGTGGTTGAAAAATATAGACCTGTATGTCTTATCACAGCTGCTGACAGGATGAGACCACAGCAGCGTGCACCATCCCGGGGACTGCATGACAGCCTGGCTGCAGCGTTGAAACCATCGCGCACCTGTCCTTCAGGTAATTCTGGCATGAGGTGTGTCACTGGCTTCGACTCCAAAGCCATGACAGAGATCCTGATTACCCTCTGCATGTAATCAGCAGTTGTTGTGTACAAAGTGAAATACAAATCAGGAGTGTCATGTGCCTGTCTGTCAATTGGTGATGCAGATAATTGAGAATGTTGTCACTTCCCTCTACAGCTGCTGGTTCAGGGACAGCTATGCCTACTAAAGCCGTGAGGAGACAGGTCCAGCAGTTGACACTAGGGGGGAACACCAAGGGACAGAGAGTTGTGGCTGGAGCTGGTGAGTTTGCCTGTATCTGTGTAACACCTCAGTGCTATGGTGTGAGCTGTCATTTGTGGTGGTACCCTACACAGGTCACATGATCCTCATTTGTTGATGCAAAGTACAGTTAATACAAACCCTTGTGTTGCACCACATGTTATACCAGGTCAATCCCTAATACGGTTGCAACCTCTGTTCCAGGGGATGCTGAGGACGAGGATGACAGGCCTATGACCAATGCGGGCCGACGGGGAATCAGAGGGGAGAATCCCCTGATCCTCCAAGCTGTGATGTCGGCTGCAAGCACTGCTCAAGAGGAGGAGGATGAATTTCCTGAGGACGTCTACTTGGTGGATGATGAGGACTACATGTCTGATGACGATGAAGATGCCAATGCGTGCTATCGTGCCAGATTGGCTAAATTGGTCAGGGCATCACATCCTCCGCCACCTGCACAAACACCACCAACCCCTGTACAGGCACTCCCGCCACCTGCACAACCACCATCAACCCCTGTACAGGCACTCCCGCCACCTGCACAACCACCATCAACCCCTGTACAGGCACTGCCACCACCTGCACAACCACCACCAACCCCTGTACAGGCACTGCCCCCACCTGCACAACCACCAACAACCCCTGTACAGGCACTCCCACCACCTGCACAACCACCACCACCCCCTGTACAGGCACTCCCACCACTTGCACAACCGGCCCTTGTCCAGGCACAACCATCAAGTGTGCATACACCATCTGCACCAGCACATGTAGATGACCCTGGACAGTCCCTTGGACAGTACCCACCTCCAAGTAGGCGGCGAGCCAGAGTTGAACACTCCGAGCAAGCCTCCCCCCCCCCAAATTGCGACGTCACAAGCTCGATCGCCGGTGACAGGAACCCAGGACAATGTAACCACGTGATTGTGTGTTCACCAAATAAAGACCTCAAAAAAAAGAAATCTGTTGTGTCTCATGTCCTGTGTAATGATGTAGGTGGCCTCGAGATGTGAGAAGGTATGTGTGTGTGTGACACAGTTACAAGTGTAACCCTTCATTGCAACAAGCCATTATGTGCATAGCAGATGACTCACCAAATATGTGTCCTGATTCAGAACACGACATTTTAAATGAAGTCAAACAAGTAGAAGTAATTAGAATTCCTCAAATATATTTAGGTATGAACAGAACAACCGTCCGTTTGGAAGGGAGGAAGGAAAACAAATGATGGTCTTGATGCAGAGGGAGAAGGGAACCTGGATTGGGGTGGGGCAACAAAAATATAACACGTCAGGGAGCGTCAGGGAAAACAGTCTATTTACAAGGGGAAACTGAAATAATTGTTCACGTCAATGTCTCCGTCAAAAGTCAAGTGTCCTTCTGGTCATCTTCTAGGACCACAATGTCCAGATCCTCTGAGTCCGATGCAGGCACACGTCTGGCAGGTGCAGTAACAGGCACCACATGTGTTCGTGACACACGAGGAGTACGGGGGGAAACAGTGTGGGGCAACGGACAGGGGGAGACATTGACGGTGGTATGGGAAGGGATTGGGGAGACAACAGACGACATGGCTGTGGTCAGTGAATTGATGCTGGTGGCGAGGGTGGCCATAGATCGGAGCATGTCCTCTCGCATCATGCGTACCTCCATACACACTTGTAGCATGATGCGAGCGGACATGTCTGGCTGACCCTCACACATCCACATCAAGTCCACTGGCACAGCCACAGGAGGAACAACACCGGGAGGGGCCTGGGGGGGACAGAAGGGATGTGGTGCCTGAGGTCCGGAGCCAATGATGTTGTGGGGCTGGCGGCGACGATGGGGGGGACTTGCTGCAGGGGATTCAGCTGGAGCCCCCGATGGCATGGGGGACTCTAGAGGTAGGGAGGGGCTGATGGCAGGCCCAGGTTGTGTGTTGGCCTGCCCCGAGGACACCTCTTCGGGGCCCACAGGTGAAGAGTCATGGGGAGAGTAGCTCTCCAACACATCATGGTCCGAGGTGTCGGGTTCACCCCCCCCCTTCAATGTCTTCAGCCTCCACCCGGGATGTAGCACCAGCGTCAGGGTGTCCCTTGTCAGTCCGGGTGGGCGCAATCCCCTTTCCTCTTGATGTTGAGGGTCCCTCCTCATCCCCCTCTTCCTCGCTGGTGGAAAGAGGGTGTAGCCGCCGCCGCACTGGTGGCCTCGCGCTCCGGACCTGGTCCTGCTGCCCTTCCGTTTTGCCAGCTGTGCCTGCAGAAATGTAAGCAAAATCCTAATGTTATGGTTGTGTCATGCAGGACGAGACATACATAGAGGAGCCAAGCTCAAACTTATTATCCTCTGATCACACAGTATAGTTGTCAGCGTCTATGAGCTGACATTACGTGTATGTTCACTGTCATTTACTGGATTGAGTCTGACATGGCCATCTCACGTGGATGTTTGTGGCTTACACAACTGTATTGGCCAACCCTCAACCTGGCATTCTGGTGATCTGTGTGTCCTGCCACTGCTACATGTGCAGGTTCTAAAAACAGTCCACCAATGAAGAACATGAAGAGTCCTGATTTTTCGGATTTTGGCCATTCATAGGGAGCCGCAGCTATTTAAGGTCTGGACAAGTGTCATCTGCTTTGTGTCATTGTATGGGACAAGACAAGTGGCGAATGGGGGTCACACATCCACTGAGGCTCTGGGCTATTTGTGTAGCTACATTGTGAGTCTAGCCTTGAGCTGTCCCCATACATGATCTGACTATCCAGTGGCACATATTGGCTTTGGTGACTCATATGGTAATGCAGTACACCGCTGAACAGTGGGGGATTGTTGTGACAGCTACCTGTACATGTGAAATGTCAAACAGCCCACTGAGGGTGAGACGTCTGTCAGTGGACACACCTTGCAAATTTAGAAGCGCTTAAGAGTGATGCAAGGATGTCAAAGTCTGTCTTGACTCCATGGCACATGATGATTTGTCACAATTGTAACCCAAACTCTACAAATGCAATGCAAGTCATAGCATCCAATGCCCTTTGGCCTGCCATGCTCACACTGGACAGTGTCTGTACCATTGCTCATCCAATGCACACATGATTTCCTAGTGCCAATTGTAGTGGTGCGGGAGGAGCAGATTTCAGTATTAATGCACTATTATGGCTCGTTTTGCCAGTTTATATAGATACGTGGTATGGAGGAAAGGATATACAAATATATTCGAACAAGGACACTTTTAATTATCCATTCACATGTGATTAAATTCACTTCTCATGTTCTTTGTATTTGTGCTGAGCATATACAAAAACATATATTTACAAAACAAAACCTCTGTACATATAACAAAACTACGCTACTGTCCTAAACATTAATTTTCAATTGTGGGTCCACCCTTCAATAGTGTGGACAACCCCAGAGGGCATATACATTGCATGAGAAGTATCAATGTCCCCATAAATTCTAAGGCAATGCAAGGTTGTTGAATCCCAACACAATCAAAATCTTTTGGGTCCCTCTGTAAAACCAAAATGTCGACGCGGTCGCGTTTCAGCCAATCAATTCCTTTTGGCCTCTTCAGGACAAGAAAAACCGCAGCAATCTTAGGCTGGTCCCTCTACTCAGCATACCAAGCGTAAGTACTGTACAATAGCCAGGATTGGGACGCAGGGGATCCACGCCCTATTCCATCTCTTTATTGAAAAGTCAGCTGGGCCCCCTGTTCGTGTTCTAAAGTCAAGATTTCTTCCGTCGTGATTACACGCTTGCTTCTCTAGCCTCTCCTTGATAGCTCTTCCGCATCTATCGGTGCTAACTCTCGCTACGCGAGTTTGTTCAGGAGAACACTATCTGCAGCATATGCTGCAGATAGTGCTCTCCTGAACAAACTCGCGTAGCCTTAGCATTGCATTGCCTTAGAATTTATGGGGACATTGATACTTCTCATGCAATGTATATGCCCTCTGGGGTTGTCCACACTATTGAAGGGTGAGCCCACAATTGAAAATTAATGTTTAGGACAGTAGCGTACTTGTGTCATATGTGCAGAGGTAATGTTTTGTAAATATATGTTTTTGTATATGCTCAGCACATATACAAAGAAAATGAGAAGTGAATTTAATCACATGTGAAAGGATCATTAAATGTGTCCTTGTTCACAAATATTGTTATAACTTTTCCTCCATACCACGTTTCTTCATATATTGTGTTCACTTTACCCAGGTAAAGGATGGTGTAATTGTTGGGTATACCCCTAGCTATCAGATTCATTTAGCCAGTTGTCATGACGAAACTACAACTCCCAAAATGCACTCTGCCCTGCACAGTCCATATGCCACAGTGTGCCTTTTTATGCTTGGTGACTGCTGCATGGACACAGAATCAGTGAATGGAAGCATCGGACACACAATGGTACAGCACTGTTTCACTCACATCATACTCCCAGACACATTTAGCATATGATGCACTTACCATGTCCCTGCTGCTCATGCTCCTCCAGCTGAGCATGGAGGGTCGGCCAAGCTGCTCTCAGGACCCTCCTGTACAGTGGGGATAGGTGAGGACGATGCACATGGTGCTGGGAGGACTGGCCCACCATCTCCTCAGCCTTGTGCCGGGACCACCGTTTCAGGTCCTCCCAGCGCTTGCGGCATGCCCTCGCACTCCTGGTGTGGACTCCCACTGCACTGCAACGCTCCCCGATGTTGGCCCACAGCCTGGCCCGGGCTGCATTGCTCAGCTGGTGTTCAGGGTTCCCATATAGCTGAGGATATTTGGCCAGCACCCCTTCAGCCAAGATGTCTAACTCACTTTCAGTGAAAGGGGGTGCCTTCTCTTCATAACCCTCAGCCATTATGGGGATAATAAGTATGATGTGAGCAGCAGGCTGTCAGAGGATCTGATCTGTGAGTGAGGATGACTCAGAATGAACACAAAATGGCTGCCAACTATTTCCTGTGATGTATTTCCTGCCTCAAACTTCCTGTAAAACATTTCCTGAATGAAATAATGTGTTCCGGGTCATTTTCTGAGTTTACAGCCCGCAAGCGCAGTTTCCGGTTCCAGAGCGGAGGGTCCGCACATGCGCCGTACGCTCCGTAATCGTGACTTCCGCTTTTGTGCCGTAAACTCCGAAAATGACCCGGAACAGATTATTTTATACAGGATATGTTTGACAGGGAGTGGGAGGCAGGAAATACATCACAGGAAATAGTTGGCAGCCATTTTGTATTCATCCAGATCCATCCACAATCATGAATGTAATCTACTGCCATTATGGTGTTCTGTTGTGGATGAAAAAGAAAAGACAGTGCATGTGTGAATTATTAAAATGTAACAAGAGGGGGAAGAGACCATTTAAAGACATTTCTGCACTTATGGGCGGGGGGGCTGATACAACATAAAACCCCTGTTTCACTTTCTCATGCTTTGCATCATGGTACATGTAGTCCATATTGGGTGCTCAGTAGCAGAGTTGTGTGATGTGTTACGTAACATTGGGGTGGAGAAGTGTGGATATATCACAGACACATGGGGGCAGATTTATGTTCCCTGGCACATCCCTGCAAATCAGCAGGGATGCGCCATGGGAGATACGTCACGCAAGTTTGCCCTTGCACCACCGCAGATGCGCCGCATTCACAATGCCGTGCATCGTGGCGCAAGGACAAGTAGATGCGTGACGCATCTGGCCGGCGTAAGGTTGGCGCATTGCTGGAGTTGCATCACAACCGCCACACAGCTCCAGCAAGGCTCGGGGTGCCCCTATCCCTGACATGCTGCGTCAATCCTTAACCCTGCTTCAAGCAGGCGCAGGGCTTTGACGCAGCATGGCCGGAAAAGTGTCTGAGTGAAATCTTGTGGATTTCACTCAGCCACTTTTCGGAGGCATTCCTGTGCCAGAAGGCCCCCCCCTGTGCAGGTACGCCCACATGTGGCGCAAGCTTGACAACGTGACGCATCTCCCTAGATGCGTCACGTTGTAAATAGCCCGCAGCATGGCGCTGGGTCCGCGCCGCTGCTGCGTCACTAAAGTGATGCAACGGGGGCGCAAAAGTGGTGCACGGGGCGTATTCATCTGCCCCATGTTGTCTGATTCACCCATGACATCACTCACGTTGTAGGCGCATCTTTTGTGGGTGAGTCACATCTGTTGATGGCACAGGCCCGACAATGCTATGGTTATGGCCTTTTCTGATTCAGTGACCCATCCTCATGAGGTCCGGCTGTGTCTCTCAGTACATGTATCATTTTCCATCAGCGTCAATAGATTCTTTCGGGACATCCACTACACTGATCGCTGACATGGGCACATGAGCTGAAGCACGCTCAACCTTTTGACTACTGTCACCAGCTGTGATGAACATGCAGTTAGTGTGGCTTGCAAAGTTGTCTCAGGAAGGAATTTCTTTACACAGTCGTGTATATCCAAGTTTCATCATTGGCAACAGACAGCAATCCACATTTAGTCCATTCCACTACAGGTTGCTCATGTGAAAAATGTGGCAACGAGCTGCTCACGGACTTGCAATTCCCTGACCTCGGTTATGTGCCATGGCCCGGTTTCCCAGATTCAGAGCTAGCCGAGGTTCCAGCGGTATGTGTAAGCCATGTGTTAAGGCAATGTTGTGCAAGACACAACAGGCTAATATGATCTTGCACACGACTTCTGGGGAGTACTGCAGCACCCCCCCTGTACGGTCGAGACATCTGAATCGCGACTTCAACAGACCAAAAGTGTGCTCTATGATGGCTCGAGTTCGTATGTGTGCCCTATTGTACCTACGCTGTGGTACAGTGTTTGCACGCCTGTAAGGGGTGAGGAGATGTGGGGTGAGTGCATACCCAGCGTCACCTGAGGAGAGGGGAAAGGGCAGTTGGTTACATTTCCCTCTTTGACTTGCACAGGACATGATCTGTACTGTATTACATGCAGTATCTGTTGGGCCATGTATGTAGCTTTATGATTCGTATTGTACAATGGTTAATGTTGGGGGGCATTCATACATTTGCAAAACACATTTCCCTCATTTCTAACGCTTGGTATTTACCCAGTAGCCACATGTTGTCAAATTCTCCCGCAGCCATCCGCCGGGCAAGAGGTGACATGCGGAATATGAAGCTGTCATGGGTACTGCCTGGGAACACCACATGCACATTAATGAACCTCCCCCTGGCATCACAGACAGCTTGCACGTTGATGGAATGCCATCGGTGTCTGTTGCAGAAGATGTGTGCAATGTGGCGGGGTGGCTGAAGGGCCACATGGGTACAATCAATTGCACCCAGCACACGTGGGAATTGTGCAATGAGATAAACATCTCATGCTGCCCTTTGTCTCAGGGCCAGTGTACGTGGCATTTGTATGTGGTTGTGGGATCTTGCAGTGATGCATCTCAGTACCTGATGCAGGCACCGCGACTGGCTCGCCTGGGATATGCCCACATGGTCACTGGAGACCCTTTGGAAAGAGCCAGTGGCAAAGAAATGGAGCGCAGAGAGGATCTTGAGATATGCTGGGATTGCATGAAAGCAGCAGGTCACAGAGTCAAGTTCCTGCTCCCACTCACATACCATATCCAAGATGACTTCTGGAGGGAAACGGTACCTGGCCCTTACATCTTGACTGGAAATTCCAAATAGGTTAATCCTCTGTCTGTAGATCCTCTCTGCTCTCCTCCTCCTCCTCCTCAAGTGGTTTTGCCGCATGGCAAGGGGCAGTGCAACAAACACATTCAGTGACATGTTGTAAGGGTTTGTGTGTGTGTCTGCTCTGCAGTTATACGTGCTGCCGAGCTAGGATTGGCTGGAGTGTGTCAGCTGATGCACGGTGGGGAATGGTAGGGACTTGGACAGGTGTTTACCCTTGGCTCAAATGATCAATGGCCACAGTTAATGTAGTCTTGCCCAAATCGGAACTTCCGGCCCAAGAGCAGAATTTCCGACCCGCATGCGGACTTTCCGGCCCGTATGCGGACTCTCCGGCCCGAATGCGGACTTTCCGGCCCGTAGGCGGACTTTCCGGCCCGTAAGTGGATTTTCCGCTCCGGGTGCGGACATTCCGCTCCGGAGGCGGAAATTCCGGCCCGAGTGCGGACGTAAGTTTAGTGGTCGTAAATGCATTCTGTGAATAGCAAAAGTTCTAAGTTCATTCTGTGAATAGCAAAAGTAGTAAGTTCATTCTGTGAATACCAGAAGTAGTAGGTGCATTCTGTGAATACCAGAATGGTAGTAAGTTTAGGATTTAGTCTTAAGTTTGTTCTGTGAATCGGGCCCGCAGTGTCTTATGTGAAGCACACACACACAGCACATCCCGTAAGAGACCATTTGCTCCACTGCTTTTAAAAAGCAAGAAGCCTGAAAAACAGTCATTTCCTTGTTGTGGGTTCTTGGGTTGAGGAAGAGACCACAGTGGAAGAGGAGTATCTTGAGTGGCAGGTATGTAACCCTCTTACATGGCAGCTTGTGGGGTTATGGAGTGTCACAAGTTCAGCAGCAAGTTGCTCTTGCACTTGCTGCTTTCCTTTTTTAAAGAGCTGGGCTGTAGGACAGATTGTGTGCCTTTTTGAAAGTATTCATGTTAATTGCAGAGCCGTGTAGAAGCATGACGGGTGCTGCAATTAACATGAATACTTTCAAAAAGACACACTATCTGCTCCTCAGCCATGCTTGTATTAACAAAAGGAATTCAGCAAGTATAGAAGCACAACGTGTGCTTTCAGAATCACTAATATATATTAGTGATTCTCAAAGCACATGCTGTGCCTCTAGACTTGCATCACAATTGGCACCACAACAATTAGAACAATTAGAAAAGGAGCGTCCACTATACTGTTTTGTTTCTGGCCCAAATTAAAGCAATCCAATGTTAAAACTTATTACAATGATGAAAAATAAGTGAGATTCACTTGTTAGGAGTCTTAAGAATGCGTCCAGTATCTAACTTTTTATTGATTTGTTTAATGCAAGAAATTTTTCCACGACACTTCAGCCCTGATGCAAGGAGGAAGATGATTTAGGGGGTACTACACCACCGGAAAAGGGATTTATTACCAAAAAGACACTGAAACAGGAGGCCATACTTCTTACAACTTAAAAGTCACACAAGTTTGGAGAGCACAACCATCATGAAGTCCATAAAGGACTGGAAAATGTCATGAAATAGAAAAATCAATAAATGTTGGATACTGGACGTATTTTTAAGACTCCTGACAATTGAATCTCACTTCTTGTTCATCATTGTAATATTTGCTAACACTGGATTGCCTGAATTTAGGCTGGAAAAAAAACAAAATAGTGGACGCTCCTTTTCTAATTGTTGTGGTGTAAATTGAATAGTTGTGGCCATGAAAAGTTGGGCGTGGGATCACTGATGATATTTAGTATGATACACTTGTGCAATGGTAGGGCCTGCACTGCTTTTGTTTATCTTTTGTTGCATTACAATTGTGAGATGTGGGCTCCAACACTGCTCTGCTATTCTCTATGGTCTCTAGGGGTATGTGTGGTGTGGGCGCTGCTCGACAATGGATGTTCTTGGCTGGCCGTAGCTCCATCCCCCATACCGCTAGCACACTCATTTAAGCACTGGGCCCAGCCTCCTCCTATGCACTCGGCACTGGGCCCAGAACAGCCCTCCTCTGTTGCCACCGCCCTCCGTCCATGCTCATTTCAAACAGCTAGCAAGATCTTAGGAGGATACTACTTGGTACAGCACCAAATTGGGTCCTCAGATGCATAGTATGTTGTTGGATTGTAGGGCCAGGATGCAGAGCTCAAAACAATATGTCTGCCATCATAATGTGCTTGGCCACACCTCCTCTAAAGTTATATTTCAGACACTCTACCTTTAACTATCAATTAACATCAGTGCACATCCCATGAGGAGTCAGAATGTGGGCAATACTCATGATAAAGGCGATGAAAAGTCATGGTGGCTATGGTTGGCGGAAACTTGGATGTGATGACGTAGAATATGGTAGGTGGTCAGATGGCTTAAAATGCCGGCAGCTGATTCTGAGAAATGGAGTCAGGGATTGTGTTACGTTGGCAGGAGAGGATGAAGGTCAATTCTGGGTATAATTAGACCTTTCAGCATGAACAGTAGCTGATATGTATTTGTAATGTACATCATGCCACAACCCCACAGGGAGCTGTTGATTACTGAGCGTGAGAATGTGAGAGGAACTGACCAAGAATGTATTTGATTGGAGGGGCATCTCTCAGTGCACTAATCCTTTTGGTCTTGTTGGGGTACCTTTCGTAGAAAAAGAAAATCAGAAGGGAGCCATGCATTGGTGAGTGGTGGGAACAACGGATGTGGGTGTGGGAAGGTAAGGGAGGTAAGCACGGTTGATGTGGGCATATAGCCTTACTATATCACCTGTCAAAAGACTTTGCTTGAAGGTTGTTTACAATTTATTGAAGACAAGCATCTATTTCCAATTCCAATTGTGGCCTTTGAATGTCTTACAAATATTTTTGGTCATGTTGGGTCTCTGAAGTTAAAAGTGTTTTGAAAATAGATGATTGGTGGATTTTTCAGATAGAGTGGTTTACTTGATGAACTCTTACTTGACCAGATGCAAACCATAATGGTTTATGTGTTTTTTTATTAGAAATGGAGACTTTTTGAACTTGGGAACTTTAACGCATATGCTTAGAGAAATATTGTGCCACCAGAATTATTTCACTGAAACTCTGTGTCTAAAAAACCTTCAATAGAGATGTATATTAGACTCAGGAGCGTAACTTGGTCAGTAAGACTGGGGGGTGTGAGCTTCAGATTTTATGACAATCAGGCTGGTATATAATGTTTAAATACTTTATACAACAAGCAGTATGCATGAATGGGCCTAAGGGGCAGTGGAAAGGGAGAGTAATGAGGGTTGGTAAGAGTGCTAAGAGAGAAAAAACAATATTAATAAAATAACCAATATTTTTGAGGACTTTCAAAACAGAGAGGGAGACAGTATGCACACGGTTTTGTCTGTGTGAATGTAAAAATCTCTGGTGAACTCTGACTGATCTCTCACAATACCCAACTGAAAGCACCATTTATTGAAGGGGGGTTGTAACACCCCAAACATCCCCCCTAAAGTTATGAATCTGATTAGACTCCCCAAACCAAGATCCAATGGAAAGCCTTCATTTCCCATCTTGATCCACACAGACAGAACGAGCTAGAATGTAAAGAGGTTTTCCTTACACTAGTCCTGCAAAGATGTTGGCGTAACGTGGACACATTGTTTAAGTAACAACAAAGTGACATGAACCCACCTATAATTTAATGAAATGTTAGAACCCGAAGTGTACTTGTCAATGTCAAACGTTTTTATAAAGCGCACAAATCACCAAAAGGTCTCACTTACTTGCCTGTGTAACCAATCCATGTCATGGCATGTGTAACTAAATTGCAAACCTGCCTTACGACCCTTCACATGGCACTGTATGTGTGGAAATGCATCGTCTTTTCACTTTTTTAAGCAAACGTTTTGAGTGATATTTGCACTGATATTTGTTGGAGCACACAGAGACCTTACACTGCCGGACACAGATAAAAAAAATTAGAGGGAACATTGGTTCTGACCACAAACCATTGACTAAGCTATAGAGGAGTGGAGCTTTGTCTAGAACATCAGCAAGGATTACTCGTTTATCCATGAGGTTACATGATTTTGTGTATCAATCAATCAATCATGAAATTTGTAAAGTGCACTACTTACCCGTGAGGGTCTCAAGGCGCTAGGGGGGGGTTGCTGCTACTGCTCGAAGAGCCAGGTTTTGAGTAGTCTCCTGAAGGTAAGTAGGTCTTGGGTCTGCCGTAGAAGGATGGGGAGGGTGTTCCAGGTCTTGGCAGCGAGGTAGGAGAACGATCTGCCACCGGTGGTCGCTCTTCGGTCCGGGGGACGGTAGCGAGGGCGCAGTCGGTGGAGCGGAGCTGGCGGTTTGGGGTGTAGAAGGTGAGTCATCTGTTGAGGTATGCTGGTCCGGTGTCATGGTGTGCCTTGTGTGCGTGGGTGAGGAGTTTGAAGGTGATCCTCTTGTTGACGGGCAGCCAGTGCAGGTCTCTCAGGTGGGGTGTGATGTGGCTGTGTCGAGGAGGCCATACTTCTTGCAACTTAAAAGTCACACAAGTTTGGAGAGCACAACCATCATGAAGTCCATAAAGGACTGGAAAATGTCATGAAATAGAAAAATCAATAAATGTTGGATACTGGACGTATTTTTAAGACTCCTGACAATTGAATCTCACTTCTTGTTCATCATTGTAATATTTGCTAACACTGAATTGCCTGAATTTAGGCTGGAAAAAAACAAAATAGTGGACGCTCCTTTTCTAATTGCTGTGGTGTAAATTGAATAGTTGTGGCTTCTGGGCAGTGGGGCCATGAAAAGTTGGGCGTGGGATCACTGATGATATTTAGTATGATACACTTGTGCAATGGTAGGGCCTGCACTGCTTTTGTTTATCTTTTGTTGCATTACAATTGTGAGATGTGGGCTCCAACACTGCTCTGCTATTCTCTATGGTCTCTAGGGGTATGTGTGGTGTGGGCGCTGCTCGACAATGGATGTTCTTGGCTGGCCGTAGCTCCATCCCCCATACCGCTAGCACACTCATTTAAGCACTGGGCCCAACCTCCTCCTATGCACTCGGCACTGGGCCCAGAACAGCCCTCCTCTGTTGCCACCGCCCTCCATCCATGCTCATTTCAAACAGCTAGCAAGATCCTAGGAGGATACTACTTGGTACAGCACCATATTGGGTCCTCAGATGCATAGTATGTTGTTGGATTGTAGGGCCAGGATGCAGAGCTCAAAACAATATGTCTGCCATCATAAGTCCCTTGGCCACACCTCCTCTAAAGTTATATTTCAGACACTCTACCTTTAACTATCAATTAACATCAGTGCACATCCCATGAGGAGTCAGAATGTGGGCAATACTCATGATAAAGGCGATGAAAAGTCATGGTGGCTATGGTTGGCGGAAACTTGGATGTGATGACGTAGAATATGGTAGGTGGTTAGATGGCTTAAAATGCCGGCAGCTGATTCTGAGAAATGGAGTCAGGGATTGTGTTACGCTGGCCGGAGAGGATGAAGGTCAATTCTGGGTATAATTAGACCTTTCAGCATGAACAGTAGCTGACATGTATTTGTAATGTACATCATGCCACAACCCCACAGGGAGCTGTTTATTACTGAGCGTGAGAATGTGAGAGGAACTGACCAAGAATGCATTTGATTGGAGGGGCATCTCTCAGTGCACTAATCCTTTTGGTCTTGTTGGGGTACCTTTCGTAGAAAAAGAAAATCAGAAGGGAGCCATGCATTAGTGAGTGGTGGGAACAACGGATGTGGGTGTGGGAAGGTAAGGGAGGTAAGCACGGTTGATGAGGGCATATAGCCTTACTATATCACCTGTCAAAAGACTTTGCTTGAAGGTTGTTTACAATTTATTGAAGACAAGCATCTATTTCCAATTCCAATTGTGGCCTTTGAATGTATTACAAATATTTTTGGTCATGTTGGGTCTCTGAAGTTAAAAGTGTTTTGAAAATAGATGATTGATGGATTTTTCAGATAGAGTGCTTTACTTGATGAACTCTTACTTGACCAGATGCAAACCATAATGGTTTGTGTGTTTTTTTATTAGAAATGGAGACTTTTTGAACTTGGGAACTTAAACGCATATGCTTAGAGAAATATTGTTTCACCAGAATTATTTCACTGAAACTCTGTGTCTGAACCTTCAATAGAGATGTATATTAGACTCAGGAGCGTAACTTGGTCAGTAAGACTGGGGGGTGTGAGCTTCAGATTTTATGACAATCAGGCTGGTAAATAATGTTTAAATACTTTATACAACAAGCAGTATGCATGAATGGGCCTAAGGGGCAGTGGAAAGGGAGAGTAATGAGGGTTGGTAAGAGTGCTAAGAGAGAAAAACAATAATAATAAAATAACCAATATTTTTGAGGACTTTCAAAACAGAGAGGGAGACAGTATGCACACGGTTTTGTCTGTGTGAATGTAAAAATCCCTGGTGAACTCTGACTGATCTCTCACAATACCC
Source organism: Triturus cristatus (assembly GCF_964204655.1). Taxonomy (NCBI): domain Eukaryota; kingdom Metazoa; phylum Chordata; class Amphibia; order Caudata; family Salamandridae; genus Triturus; species Triturus cristatus. The sequence continues at coordinate 361,684,696 of NC_140591.1, forward strand.
AACTGAAAGCACCATTTATTGAAGGGGGGTTGTAACACCCCAAACATCCCCCCTGAAGTTATGAATCTGATTAGACTCCCCAAACCAAGATCCAATGGAAAGCCTTCATTTCCCATCTTGATCCACACAGACAGAACGAGCTAGAATGTAAAGAGGTTTTCCTTACACTAGTCCTGCAAAGATGTTTGTGTAACGTGGACACATTGTTTAAGTAACAACAAAGTGACATGAACCCACCTATAATTTAATGAAATGTTAGAACCCGAAGTGTACTTGTCAATGTCAAACGTTTTTATAAAGCGCACAAATCACCAAAAGGTCTCACTTACTTGCCTGTGTAACCAATCCATGTCATGGCATGTGTAACTAAATTGCAAACCTGCCTTACGACCCTTCACATGGCACTGTATGTGTGGAAATGCATCGTCTTTTCACTTTTTTAAGCAAACGTTTTGAGTGATATTTGCACTGATATTTGTTGGAGCACACAGAGACCTTACACTGCCGGACACAGATAAAAAAAATTAGAGGGAACATTGGTTCTGACCACAAACCATTGACTAAGCTATAGAGGAGTGGAGCTTTGTCTAGAACATCAGCAAGGATTACTCGTTTATCCATGAGGTTACATGATTTTGTGTATCAATCAATCAATCATGAAATTTGTAAAGTGCACTACTTACCCGTGAGGGTCTCAAGGCGCTAGGGGGGGGGGTTGCTGCTACTGCTCGAAGAGCCAGGTTTTGAGTAGTCTCCTGAAGGTAAGTAGGTCTTGGGTCTGCCGTAGAAGGATGGGGAGGGTGTTCCAGGTCTTGGCAGCGAGGTAGGAGAACGATCTGCACCGGTGGTCGCTCTTCGGTCCGGGGGACGGTAGCGAGGGCGCAGTCGGTGGAGCGGAGCTGGCGGTTTGGGGTGTAGAAGGTGAGTCATCTGTTGAGGTATGCTGGTCCGGTGTCATGGTGTGCCTTGTGTGCGTGGGTGAGGAGTTTGAAGGTGATCCTCTTGTTGACGGGCAGCCAGTGCAGGTCTCTCAGGTGGGGTGTGATGTGGCTGTGTCGAGGAGGCCATACTTCTTGCAACTTAAAAGTCACACAAGTTTGGAGAGCACAACCATCATGAAGTCCATAAAGGACTGGAAAATGTCATGAAATAGAAAAATCAATAAATGTTGGATACTGGACGTATTTTTAAGACTCCTGACAATTGAATCTCACTTCTTGTTCATCATTGTAATATTTGCTAACACTGAATTGCCTGAATTTAGGCTGGAAAAAAACAAAATAGTGGACGCTCCTTTTCTAATTGCTGTGGTGTAAATTGAATAGTTGTGGCTTCTGGGCAGTGGGGCCATGAAAAGTTGGGCGTGGGATCACTGATGATATTTAGTATGATACACTTGTGCAATGGTAGGGCCTGCACTGCTTTTGTTTATCTTTTGTTGCATTACAATTGTGAGATGTGGGCTCCAACACTGCTCTGCTATTCTCTATGGTCTCTAGGGGTATGTGTGGTGTGGGCGCTGCTCGACAATGGATGTTCTTGGCTGGCCGTAGCTCCATCCCCCATACCGCTAGCACACTCATTTAAGCACTGGGCCCAACCTCCTCCTATGCACTCGGCACTGGGCCCAGAACAGCCCTCCTCTGTTGCCACCGCCCTCCATCCATGCTCATTTCAAACAGCTAGCAAGATCCTAGGAGGATACTACTTGGTACAGCACCATATTGGGTCCTCAGATGCATAGTATGTTGTTGGATTGTAGGGCCAGGATGCAGAGCTCAAAACAATATGTCTGCCATCATAAGTCCATTGGCCACACCTCCTCTAAAGTTATATTTCAGACACTCTACCTTTAACTATCAATTAACATCAGTGCACATCCCATGAGGAGTCAGAATGTGGGCAATACTCATGATAAAGGCGATGAAAAGTCATGGTGGCTATGGTTGGCGGAAACTTGGATGTGATGACGTAGAATATGGTAGGTGGTTAGATGGCTTAAAATGCCGGCAGCTGATTCTGAGAAATGGAGTCAGGGATTGTGTTACGCTGGCCGGAGAGGATGAAGGTCAATTCTGGGTATAATTAGACCTTTCAGCATGAACAGTAGCTGACATGTATTTGTAATGTACATCATGCCACAACCCCACAGGGAGCTGTTTATTACTGAGCGTGAGAATGTGAGAGGAACTGACCAAGAATGCATTTGATTGGAGGGGCATCTCTCAGTGCACTAATCCTTTTGGTCTTGTTGGGGTACCTTTCGTAGAAAAAGAAAATCAGAAGGGAGCCATGCATTAGTGAGTGGTGGGAACAACGGATGTGGGTGTGGGAAGGTAAGGGAGGTAAGCACGGTTGATGTGGGCATATAGCCTTACTATATCACCTGTCAAAAGACTTTGCTTGAAGGTTGTTTACAATTTATTGAAGACAAGCATCTATTTCCAATTCCAATTGTGGCCTTTGAATGTATTACAAATATTTTTGGTCATGTTGGGTCTCTGAAGTTAAAAGTGTTTTGAAAATAGATGATTGATGGATTTTTCAGATAGAGTGCTTTACTTGATGAACTCTTACTTGACCAGATGCAAACCATAATGGTTTGTGTGTTTTTTTATTAGAAATGGAGACTTTTTGAACTTGGGAACTTAAACGCATATGCTTAGAGAAATATTGTTTCACCAGAATTATTTCACTGAAACTCTGTGTCTGAACCTTCAATAGAGATGTATATTAGACTCAGGAGCGTAACTTGGTCAGTAAGACTGGGGGGTGTGAGCTTCAGATTTTATGACAATCAGGCTGGTAAATAATGTTTAAATACTTTATACAACAAGCAGTATGCATGAATGGGCCTAAGGGGCAGTGGAAAGGGAGAGTAATGAGGGTTGGTAAGAGTGCTAAGAGAGAAAAACAATAATAATAAAATAACCAATATTTTTGAGGACTTTCAAAACAGAGAGGGAGACAGTATGCACACGGTTTTGTCTGTGTGAATGTAAAAATCCCTGGTGAACTCTGACTGATCTCTCACAATACCCAACTGAAAGCACCATTTATTGAAGGGGGGTTGTAACACCCCAAACATCCCCCCTGAAGTTATGAATCTGATTAGACTCCCCAAACCAAGATCCAATGGAAAGCCTTCATTTCCCATCTTGATCCACACAGACAGAACGAGCTAGAATGTAAAGAGGTTTTCCTTACACTAGTCCTGCAAAGATGTTTGTGTAACGTGGACACATTGTTTAAGTAACAACAAAGTGACATGAACCCACCTATAATTTAATGAAATGTTAGAACCCGAAGTGTACTTGTCAATGTCAAACGTTTTTATAAAGCGCACAAATCACCAAAAGGTCTCACTTACTTGCCTGTGTAACCAATCCATGTCATGGCATGTGTAACTAAATTGCAAACCTGCCTTACGACCCTTCACATGGCACTGTATGTGTGGAAATGCATCGTCTTTTCACTTTTTTAAGCAAACGTTTTGAGTGATATTTGCACTGATATTTGTTGGAGCACACAGAGACCTTACACTGCCGGACACAGATAAAAAAAATTAGAGGGAACATTGGTTCTGACCACAAACCATTGACTAAGCTATAGAGGAGTGGAGCTTTGTCTAGAACATCAGCAAGGATTACTCGTTTATCCATGAGGTTACATGATTTTGTGTATCAATCAATCAATCATGAAATTTGTAAAGTGCACTACTTACCCGTGAGGGTCTCAAGGCGCTAGGGGGGGGGGTTGCTGCTACTGCTCGAAGAGCCAGGTTTTGAGTAGTCTCCTGAAGGTAAGTAGGTCTTGGGTCTGCCGTAGAAGGATGGGGAGGGTGTTCCAGGTCTTGGCAGCGAGGTAGGAGAACGATCTGCCACCGGTGGTCGCTCTTCGGTCCGGGGGACGGTAGCGAGGGCGCAGTCGGTGGAGCGGAGCTGGCGGTTTGGGGTGTAGAAGGTGAGTCATCTGTTGAGGTATGCTGGTCCGGTGTCATGGTGTGCCTTGTGTGCGTGGGTGAGGAGTTTGAAGGTGATCCTCTTGTTGACGGGCAGCCAGTGCAGGTCTCTCAGGTGGGGTGTGATGTGGCTGTGTCGAGGAGGCCATACTTCTTGCAACTTAAAAGTCACACAAGTTTGGAGAGCACAACCATCATGAAGTCCATAAAGGACTGGAAAATGTCATGAAATAGAAAAATCAATAAATGTTGGATACTGGACGTATTTTTAAGACTCCTGACAATTGAATCTCACTTCTTGTTCATCATTGTAATATTTGCTAACACTGAATTGCCTGAATTTAGGCTGGAAAAAAACAAAATAGTGGACGCTCCTTTTCTAATTGCTGTGGTGTAAATTGAATAGTTGTGGCTTCTGGGCAGTGGGGCCATGAAAAGTTGGGCGTGGGATCACTGATGATATTTAGTATGATACACTTGTGCAATGGTAGGGCCTGCACTGCTTTTGTTTATCTTTTGTTGCATTACAATTGTGAGATGTGGGCTCCAACACTGCTCTGCTATTCTCTATGGTCTCTAGGGGTATGTGTGATGTGGGCGCTGCTCGACAATGGATGTTCTTGGCTGGCCGTAGCTCCATCCCCCATACCGCTAGCACACTCATTTAAGCACTGGGCCCAACCTCCTCCTATGCACTCGGCACTGGGCCCAGAACAGCCCTCCTCTGTTGCCACCGCCCTCCATCCATGCTCATTTCAAACAGCTAGCAAGATCCTAGGAGGATACTACTTGGTACAGCACCATATTGGGTCCTCAGATGCATAGTATGTTGTTGGATTGTAGGGCCAGGATGCAGAGCTCAAAACAATATGTCTGCCATCATAAGTCCCTTGGCCACACCTCCTCTAAAGTTATATTTCAGACACTCTACCTTTAACTATCAATTAACATCAGTGCACATCCCATGAGGAGTCAGAATGTGGGCAATACTCATGATAAAGGCGATGAAAAGTCATGGTGGCTATGGTTGGCGGAAACTTGGATGTGATGACGTAGAATATGGTAGGTGGTTAGATGGCTTAAAATGCCGGCAGCTGATTCTGAGAAATGGAGTCAGGGATTGTGTTACGCTGGCCGGAGAGGATGAAGGTCAATTCTGGGTATAATTAGACCTTTCAGCATGAACAGTAGCTGACATGTATTTGTAATGTACATCATGCCACAACCCCACAGGGAGCTGTTTATTACTGAGCGTGAGAATGTGAGAGGAACTGACCAAGAATGCATTTGATTGGAGGGGCATCTCTCAGTGCACTAATCCTTTTGGTCTTGTTGGGGTACCTTTCGTAGAAAAAGAAAATCAGAAGGGAGCCATGCATTAGTGAGTGGTGGGAACAACGGATGTGGGTGTGGGAAGGTAAGGGAGGTAAGCACGGTTGATGTGGGCATATAGCCTTACTATATCACCTGTCAAAAGACTTTGCTTGAAGGTTGTTTACAATTTATTGAAGACAAGCATCTATTTCCAATTCCAATTGTGGCCTTTGAATGTATTACAAATATTTTTGGTCATGTTGGGTCTCTGAAGTTAAAAGTGTTTTGAAAATAGATGATTGATGGATTTTTCAGATAGAGTGCTTTACTTGATGAACTCTTACTTGACCAGATGCAAACCATAATGGTTTGTGTGTTTTTTTATTAGAAATGGAGACTTTTTGAACTTGGGAACTTAAACGCATATGCTTAGAGAAATATTGTTTCACCAGAATTATTTCACTGAAACTCTGTGTCTGAACCTTCAATAGAGATGTATATTAGACTCAGGAGCGTAACTTGGTCAGTAAGACTGGGGGGTGTGAGCTTCAGATTTTATGACAATCAGGCTGGTATATAATGTTTAAATACTTTATACAACAAGCAGTATGCATGAATGGGCCTAAGGGGCAGTGGAAAGGGAGAGTAATGAGGGTTGGTAAGAGTGCTAAGAGAGAAAAAACAATATTAATAAAATAACCAATATTTTTGAGGACTTTCAAAACAGAGAGGGAGACAGTATGCACACGGTTTTGTCTGTGTGAATGTAAAAATCTCTGGTGAACTCTGACTGATCTCTCACAATACCCAACTGAAAGCACCATTTATTGAAGGGGGGTTGTAACACCCCAAACATCCCCCCTAAAGTTATGAATCTGATTAGACTCCCCAAACCAAGATCCAATGGAAAGCCTTCATTTCCCATCTTGATCCACACAGACAGAACGAGCTAGAATGTAAAGAGGTTTTCCTTACACTAGTCCTGCAAAGATGTTTGTGTAACGTGGACACATTGTTTAAGTAACAACAAAGTGACATGAACCGACCTATAATTTAATGAAATGTTAGAACCCGAAGTGTACTTGTCAATGTCAAACGTTTTTATAAAGCGCACAAATCACCAAAAGGTCTCACTTACTTGCCTGTGTAACCAATCCATGTCATGGCATGTGTAACTAAATTGCAAACCTGCCTTACGACCCTTCACATGGCACTGTATGTGTCGAAATGCATCGTCTTTTCACTTTTTTAATCAAACGTTTTGAGTGATATTTGCACTGATATTTGTTGCAGAGACCTTACACTGCCGGACACAGATAAAAAAAATTAGAGGGAACATTGGTTCTGACCACAAACCATTGACTAAGCTATTGAGGAGTGGAGGTTTGTCTAGAACATCAGCAAGGATTACTCGTTTATCCATGAGGTTACATGATTTTGTGTATCAATCAATCAATCATGGAATTTGTAAAGTGCACTACTTACCCGTGAGGGTCTCAAGGCGCTAGGGGGGGGTTGCTGCTACTGCTCGAAGAGCCAGGTTTTGAGTAGTCTCCTGAAGGTAAGTAGGTCTTGGGTCTGCCGTAGAAGGATGGGGAGGGTGTTCCAGGTCTTGGCAGCGAGGTAGGAGAACGATCTGCCACCGGTGGTCGCTCTTCGGATCCGGGGGACGGTAGCGAGGGCGCAGTCGGTGGAGCGGAGCTGGCGGTTTGGGGTGTAGAAGGTGAGTCATCTGTTGAGGTATGCTGGTCCGGTGTCATGGTGTGCCTTGTGTGCGTGGGTGAGGAGTTTGAAGGTGATCCTCTTGTTGACAGGCAGCCAGTGCAGGTCTCTCAGGTGGGATGTGATGTGGCTGTGTCGAGGGATGACAAGGACCAGGCAGGAAGAGGCGTTCTGTATGCGTTGCAGTCATTTCAGCAGTTTGGCCGGGGCTCCCGCGTAGAGGGTGTTTCCGTAGTCCAGCCTGCTGCTGACGAGGGCCTGGGTGACCGTTCTTCTTGTGTAGTATCTGCCAGGGATTAAGAATGTGACAGGTGATTTTCTTAGTAGGATGTACTTAAGCATACCTCTGAAAGAGATCAACCAGCACCCATGGAACGAGTGTTTTGTTGCTTTTATTTTTAAGAAAGGAACCTGCTGTGTTCAAAAAATTGAATGGTTGGACGCTTATAACAAGGACGAGGCGCTCATAGAAGTTAAGGAGAGAATTATGAATGGATGGGGTACTGTGTACAGAAATTATTGGGAAGGAGAATTGGAAACTTTTGGGGAAGTACGGGAGGAGTTAAGTGTTGAGGAGGAATTTATTTGCAGAGGGGAAAAGGTTTTCCCTCCTAGTAGTGTTGGAGACACATTGATTGCCATTGGACATGAGGTGAGGGACATTCAGGCATCACAAGAGCTAAACGCAACATTAAAATGATATATTGGTGGCTAAAAGAAATTGAAAGGTTTGTATGGATTGTGAGAACACAGACAAATCATTGAAGACACTTAACACCCCTGTCATCTCTAGGGTGCCCAAAGTTACAGTGGGAGGACATAGCGTTGGATATTATGGGTCATGTCAGGTGGAATGATGGTAAGTGCAGGTATATTATTGTTTTGATGGATTTGTTCACAAGATGGATAGAGTTGGCAGTGGTGAACAAAGTGGACATGAGCACATGCACTAAGTTCTTCAAGTAAGTAATTCTTAGAGAGGGCTTTTGTCATCTTTATTGACAGATAATGGTGTGCAGTGTCGGTCAGAGGAGATGAAGCCTTTTGTGAATTTTGCTGAGATTGAACAAAAATGTATTCACTGTACCATCCTGGGATAAATGCTATTGTTGACAGAGTGAATAGGGTGGTGAAAGGCATTATACAATTGGTGACTAAAGGAAAAAAATATTGGGAGTCTGATCTCAAAAGGATGGTATGTGCATACAGGATGAAGCTACATGAGACTGTTGGACAAAGTCTGTTCTAGTTTGAAGAGAGGCAGAGTGCCATAGTCCAAGATAAATCCTGGTTGTATGAAGAAGAGTAAGAAAGTGGATTGGGATGTTGATAGTCTTGGATGGTGTATTGTGACATCTCAGGACAAGAATAAGACATATTTTGAGTCAAATAACACAGTAAAAGAGGCAATGGCAAGAGTGAAACCAGGTAGGAAGGTGGTCAGAGGGGAAAGCAAGTTTAGTGATCCCTAAAATATTGTCATGGTCATGAAGAATACTTTAAAGCTTGAAGATGGGAGTATTAGTCACATAAGCCGTTTGGTTGTTATCAAACCCAATGTGGTGGAAGGTTGTCATGAGAGTAAAGGAGGGGTTGAACAGGGTGTAAGGAAGTATTGGCGGTTGGAAATGGCACCAGATGATGAGCAGATATTTGACAGTGCTGTCACTAATGAAAGAGTTAGTTTGGAAAGAGAATTGTGTGGTGAAAGCATGCAAGGAGTGGACAGAGATGTTGAGGTAACTCAACCTGATGGTACCACCTGTCAAGGTAACATGACCAGGGGGAATAGTAGAGTGATTAGGAAACCAAAGACTTTGGAAGACTTTGTATGCTAATAGGGCTGTTGTATACATTTTATATGTTACGTTTTAGTTGTTTTTTAAGGTTTTTTAGTTTTTCAAGGGAAGGGGATGTCTAGTAATAAATGGTAAGTTTACTTCAAAGTAAAATCTAAGGCTCCAGTATAGAGTCTAGAACTAGGGAGGTTCCAGGTATATGTATGAGGTAATGGAACCTTGGAGACAAAATACGAGTAGATGTTTTCCTGGGAGCTGGCTACTGCATCCTAGTAACAATGTATCTTTAAATAAACTACATTTGCGCAGTTCATATTGTGTGAAGATTACACTGCATCTACCTTTCTACCTTAGGGGTGACCTATATGTGGTAAAAGGGAGTTTCAGTCTTGGCAAGTGACTTTAAATGCCAAGTCAATATGGCAGTACACTGCACACACAGGCCCTACAGTGGCAGGCCTGAGACAGTTTTGAAAGGATACTTCAGTGGGTGGCAAAAGCACTGCTGCAGGCCCAATAGTAACATTTCTTTTACAGGCCCTGGGTATGGGGAATACCACTTAGCAAGTGACTTACAAGTAATTTAAATATGCCAAACTGGTGTAAACTAATCATACCATTTGGAGGAATGAACACCTGCACTTTAGCACTGAGTAGCAGTGGTAAAGTGCCCAGAGTCCTAAAGCCAACAAAACAAAGGTCAGAAAATAGGCGGAGGAGGGCAATGAGTTTGGGGATAACCTTGCAAAAAAGGGCCAGGTCCAACAGTCACACTTACTCATACATCAGTCTTTGTGATTCAGAGCCTCTGTGTTTACACAAATTGTTAGACACAGCACAACACACTACAAAGATGCGGGTTGTGTAGGTAAGTTGCAGATGTCTTTATTCAAGCTGCCCAGGCAATAGGATGAAGTTACAGCTTCCCCGTCAATGCTTTCTCACACCTGACTTCCAACTTCACATTCTCTCCCCATGGATACCAACACATTCCAAAAAAGAATGTGAAGACCCAACTCATCCTTCCCCTTATAATATTTAAAAAAAGTAAATATGGTTAACATAAGAACTTAACAAACATAAACATGGGACACTAAATTCTACACAACTTACTGTACATAAAAGTGATGCAGACCCAACTTATTTCAGAATAAATGCCCGTAATTTGTTGGGCAAATTAATTTTCCTGGTGGACACTGTCCTCTTCATGCTTCCCTGCTTTTCTCCGTCACACTTCTGAACCTTACTACATGCAGGCTTCTTTCTTTCTTCCACCATCCAAGTTTTCCCTTCCAACATTGTGAGCTATAGCAACTTTATCCTTGTTCCACCACTTGCCATCCTCTAGTTTCACTACGCTCTTCCTCTCCTCCACCACCTTCGTAGGTGCTAAGAACTTGGACTTACCCTTGCGTACAATCCTGGGAATTTTAATTCTCACATAATCTCCTGCAATCACCTTTGACTTCCTTCCCTGCTCACCTCTACATCTGTCCTAAGCTTGTTCTCTTTTCCTACCCACCTCATCCAACTTGTGTTTGGAAATGGTGAATTCCCCCATCCACTGTCATATCACACAAAAGGTGACACACATGCGTCAGAGTTGGGATTAATGCGAACTGTCCACAATAACCTTCTCAATTCCACCTAACAGTTCAACCTTTTGGCTCTTGTTAACTGTATATGGTTATTGAGAACTCTGTTGAACCTCTCAACAAGACCATTACCCCTGGGATGATATAATGAAGTCTTAGTATTTATTTATTTATTTAGTGTTTTATAGAGTGTGAACGTGAACCGTTCGGGTATCAGAGCGCTTTACAGGGATAACACTTTGTATACAAGTATGAAATAGACAAAAACATAAATAGGGATAGAGGAAAGTGAATACACTAGGGAATAACAGGGTGTATACAATATTCAGAGCATTATGCAGTGATATTCAGCAGTTACAATTGTGTTAGTACGGGTTCAATACAATACAGAGATCAACCAAGCAGTCGAGAATCAAGCAGAAAACATAAAGCAATGTCGCTAAGTGGTGTGTGCAGTGCATGAGATTTATGGGAGGAACTTGCCCATTAGAAAGGTATTAGCTTCCTTTTTAAATGTTGACAGAGAGGGCATTCTTCGATGAAAGATGGCAGCGAGTTCCAGATTCTTGGTGCGGCCCCAAAGAAGGTGCAATTGTACGTTTTTTCCTTTCGGAAGCGGGGTGGCTGGAGCACATTGTCTTTGGCTGACCTTGAGTTTCTGGCTCCTCCAGAAACCATGATTTTCTGGGCGAGATATGCAGGGGATTTCATGTGTAGCACTTTGTGCGTGATACAATCCAGTTTGAGTTGGATTCTGGCTTCAAGAGGAAGCCAGTTCAGCGCCTATAGGTGCGGTGAGATGTGGTTGCATTTTTGTGAGCCTGTTAAGATTCTGGCGCATTGATTTGTTTGATTCCTATAAGATGTAAAAACTGAGAAAATTGCAGGGATGTAAACTCACAACCGTTGTCCAACAAAATCTCATCAGGAATTCCTTCCTTATCAAAAATGGATTCCAAAAACTCAAGGACTTTGAAACTGTTAGGAGATTTCACAAATTTAACTTCCGGCTAACAACTATAAAAATCCACAAACCCAACGCTGTTCTTCAACACACCATCAGAAAGAACCATAGGACCGATTATTTCAATGGCCAATATCCTCCATGCTTTCTTTGGTACTTCTACTGCCTCCACAGGACTAGGAACAGTGACTTGTCACTTGTCACTAATAGCAGAATTGATTCAATCCCTCACATAGTGCTCTACACTCTTGTGCAACTCAGACCATCAAAAATTCTCACATTTCCTTCTCTTCATTGCCCACATTCCTATGTGCCTCTCATGAACTAAAACCACATTTCTGCTCCTCATTTGTTCAGGGATCACCTCATACACTTGTTTGAAATAAAAGTTCATTAACAATAGACAACTCCTTGAATACATGCTTGTATGCATCGCTTTTCACCCCATCAGATTTCCATTGTGACCAACCGTAGAGAATACTGTTTTTTACTTTCATCATTTCAGGATACTCCTCTTCCCATGTAGTTTTCTCACTAACCGGAAGAATAGGTAAATATTCTTTTTTTTTTTTTTTTTTTTTTTTTTTTGAATTTGTTTATTCAGGTCAGCAAATCAATTACATTACAGTTATGGACATACAGAGCCTCAGTAAAAGCAGGCAATTTCTGAACCAATCAATCACTGTAAATCAGCATGTAAACAATTATCGGTTTTCATTTACCCCCAAATACACTTTTACGTAACCATAACCAAAACAACCAAAGGTACAGACGGAAAGCAGCAGAAACCAAACATAGCACTCTAGCAATTGAGGAGCGAAACCTGCAAAGGAAGCAGCACATATGAAGGAGCACACAGAAACAGCTAGCATTTTTGAATATCAGACCCCGACAGAGCGTACTAAAAGCGGGCTTCCGCCCCGTTGTGTACGGACTCAAGGACTAACCATAACCATTCGCGACATGCCATCCCACATACGACGGGGCCCAGCCTCCATGTCACCACCCACAGCCAGTTGCAACCAAATGCAAAATCGTCTAGAGTTCAGCAGCACAGGCGAGCACCCCCCCTCTCACAACAGTGTCAACCCATATCATCAGAAACCTCTCCAGACAATGAACGTGTAGAGCTGGGGGAACCAGCTCTCTCCCGGATCCACTGCAGAAAGGGCTCCCAGATGTCCCTGGGTCGGGAAGTAACCGGCATCGTTTCCCAATAGCATTCAAGTTGTGTGTTACCATATGTCACATCTTTCACCCATTCCGTAAATTTAGGCAGGGACCTACGGCCCCATCGCACCGCCACCTGTCTCTTAGCATGTAGGAGCAATAGCGCATGCAATTTCCTAGTCTTTGGTGGGGTATTTTTAACATAGCCCAGTAGCCCCAAGTGTGGAGACGGCGCATCTGCTCTAAGTAGAATTTGGTTAATAGCAGTGAAGATGGCTAAACAGTATTCCTCTAGTCGCGGGCAGCTCCACGCCACGTGCATAAAAGTAGCATTTTCGGCCCCACACTTCCAGCAGGCATCATCCTCCCTGAGCCCCATACGGTGCAACGATCGTGGTGTACGATAGTACCTGTGTAAGAACTTGAAATGCACCAGGCGCAACCTATAATTCGGCGATAGTTCCTTCAGTTGCCCACAGAAGAAGGACCACTATTCTTCAGACAGGGGGGCCTCCAACTCCGCATTCCATGCATGCAGGGAAGAAGGCACAACAACAGGGGATTGCTCCTGCATACAGTTATATAACCGGGACACGAGTTTTTTGGGAGACGCTTTCGAGAGTAAGTTTTGTAATGCCTGGAGTCGTGGGGGCTCGTCCGGGAACTGAGGCCACAGCGCTTTGCAGGATTCTTTAAGCTTATGGAGGGTAAAAAGATCGGCGAAGGTTTCCGGTGGGTCACCCTCGCCCTCCACGGGAACCTCGAAGGTACCATCGGGGTAAATGTCGGCGAAAGTATGCAGGATCTTCCCTCTAATCACGACGTCCCTCCCTCTATCCTGCAAGCAGGGAATCAATGGATTTCCCCGCAGGGGAACAGCCGGCGCATACAAGAGAGGGAGTTTTGCCCTTCTCTGCAGTTCCCGCCATGTCCAACGGAGCAGGGCCACCGTGTCCACATCTTTAGAGGGGCGAGGCGACCGCCCGTATACTGCCACACTGAGGGGCAAGGGAGCTGCTACAGCCATCTCCACCGCAACATGCGGCTGATAGGGAGTGGGAAAAACCCAGAAGTGCAGAAATTGTGCTTGCGCACACAGTGAGTATAGTGCCATATCCGGGGCCCCCAGCCCACCCTGCCGCAACGGGAGGGTAAGCAGCGCCCAGGAGTTTCTCGCCTGACCCCCAGCCCAAACCAGCGTCAACAGCAGTGACCGCACCCGAGCGTGAAAATGTGCAGTCAGGGGCAACGGTAGATTTACAAAGAGGTATAAAAATTTCGGAAGGACCACCATTTTTGCTAGGGCTATCCTTGCAACCAAAGACAGGGGGAGCTTGTTCCAAATTTCAATTTTTCCCTCCAGCCAGTCCACCGCCCTACCATAATTCAGCGTCCACAAGTCGCTCAGGCTACGGCTGATCCAGACCCCCAGGTACTTGACTGAGTCAGTTTTCCAGCGCAAGGGATAGTCCGATTCCACCTCGGATGTGGCATCTGTCAAAGGGAATGCAACAGACTTGGACCAGTTAATGGATACTCCTGCCAGTCCCTCAAAGCGGACGAACTCCCTCAGCAGTGGGTTCAGGTTCTCGGCGGGGTTAATTACATATAGCGTTACATTATCAGCGTATAAGGAAATCAGCAAGCTGCGAGAGCTGAAACCGATGCCACGGGCTGTGTGGTGCTGTCGGACCCGAGCCGCGAGGGGCTCCATGGCAATAGCAAATAGCAGCGGAGACAAAGGGCACCCCTGCCTGGTCCCTCGGGAGATGTCAAACGGCTGGGAAATCATCCCATTCACCCGCACTCGCGCCCTGGGAGCGGCATATAGTAGCCGTATCAAGTTTATAAAGAGGGGGCTAAATCCCATCCTGCCAAGAATCCTAAACAGGTAAGGCCATTCCAGCGAATCAAACGCTTTTGTGGCGTCCAGGAAAATGACCGCCGCCTGTATGGAGGGGTGTAAATAGTGCAATACTGAAAATATCGTTAGAAGGTTGTGCGATGTGGCTCGGCCGGGGATGAACCCCGACTGATCGGGTAGCGCCACCATCGGCAGCAAGGGCTGAAGCCTGTCTGCGATCAGTTTGGCGTAGATTTTAACGTCTACGTTAATGAGGGATAATGGACGGTACGAGTCCAGTAGCTGGCAATCTTTGTCAGGCTTTAACAGCGTAATTATTAGCGCCTCGCGCATCGAGTCCGGCTGGGAGCCAGTCTCCAGGGCCTCAGCGAAGACCGAGTGGAGTCTAGGGGCCAGTTCGTTGACATATGTCTTGTAAAAGATTGTGGACAGCCCATCCGGGCCGGGGGCCTTGAGCGCGGGCATGCTGTTTATCACCTGCGCGACATCCCGGGCAGTGAATGGGACATCCATATACCTACGGTGATGGTCATTAAACCAGACAATAGCAATTGAATCTAGGAAGGCGTCCAGGGATGCCGGCGCTGTTGTCTGTTTGGAGGTATAGAGGGTCGAGTAGAACTGAGCAAAAGCAGTAAGAACTGCTTCGTGACCCAGCCGGAGCGCTCCCTCCTTATCCTTTATGGACGGTATAAAATGTGACTGTGTGCGCGGAGAAATAAGCCGCGCCAGGGTTCTGCTAGGTCTATCACCCTCTCCGTATCTACGGGCCTCCGCTTGCTTGCCCAGGAATTTCACCTCACGCTGTGCGTCAACGCCAAACTCCAGCAACTTAGCCTTCATCCGTACCGCCAGTTCGGGTGAAGGGTCATAGCAGAATCTCACGTCTAACTCCTTTAACTCCCCCTCCAATCGGCCCAGAGTGCCGCGTATTGCTTTAAGGACACCTGCTTGTCTGGAGATGCATTGGCCTCGGATCACCGCCTTAAATGCGTCCCAGAGGACTGCCTCAGTAGTCACCGACCCAGTGTTTTTTTCAAAATATTTCACGATGTCCGCTCTAATTTCCTCCGTGAAAACAGAGTCGGTGAGCGCATGCGGGGGCAACCGCCAGGAGAATGCACGAGCGGGGGCATCAGGTACCTTTGCTACCAACAGGCAAGGGGCGTGATCAGAGAGCGACCTGGCCTGAATGTCCACCTCAACCACCCAGGATGCCACCTCCGGCGAGACCAACCAGTAATCCAGGCGGGACCAAGCCGCGTGCTGACTCGTTATGCACGTCCCCACGGTATCAGTAGGGTGCCTTGCTCTCCATGCATCTGACAACACCCCCTCTTCCATGATATCCAAGAGGGCCTGCCGCGCTCTGGTGTGTGTGGGCCCTCCTGCACCCCTACGGTCCAACGCATCCGCAAGTACTACATTAAAGTCCCCACCAAGGATAATTGTGGAACCATCTCTTAGCATAATCTGTGCCCACAGCTCCCTGAAGAAGTCAGGGTCATCCACATTAGGTCCGTACACTGCCGCCAACACCAGCTCCCTCCCCTGAAGTACGCCATGCGTAATAACGTAACGGCCCTCTTTGTCTAATAAAGTGTGGTGTTCCTTCCAGTCCAGCCCATTTCGTATGAGGATCGCCACCCCTCTAGCATAATTAGAATAAATGGCGGAATACACCCGTGCCCAGCGCGAGTGCTTCAGTCTAAGTGAAGGAGTGGAGTTCACGTGCGTCTCCTGCAGGAAGCAGATATCCACTTTATGACGAGAGAGATACCCCTGCATGAGTCGAGCCTTTTTGTAGTCTCCAAGTCCTCTAATGTTTCACGTTAATAGCCTAACGCCTGCCATCCCATTGTTTGTTCTGTGTCCCACCTCCACTGCCTCTGTGTGTATAATGCATCGCCCTCCTAGTGTACACCTCGTGCCATGTATAGGGTAATATCATGGTAAACTGTGAAAGAACATATCCATCGTACCAAACATTACATAACATAAAACGACACAACGCCCCCCACCGCCCCCGCCCTCACCAACCCCCCAAACAGGTTGTGACAAATCCCACCCAGAAACACGCAAGGCGTGTTGGTAACTTGAACCCAAAAACAATGGGCGACACCCCATGGGGCGTGGTGCTCCAAGCGTACCCCCCTGTGTGCACAGGGTGGCTGCACTATAACGGTCCCCGCAACACACCAGCGTCACTCTCCACATTCCGTCCGCAGCCCACACCTCGGAGGGCCGCGCGATGTAAGTTCATCTCAGCATCACAGCGCGAATGTCAGAGGCAGGCCCCTCACTTCACCCCAAAAACTGAAAGCTGGACCACAAGCGTAACTGCGGGTGGGAAGAGGTTGGCACTGCACTCACAGGTAACATTGCCCTTTGAGGATAGAACATGCAGCTTACACACACCTGGGTCAGTCATTGTCACTCAGACGGCCATCTTCTACCTCCGCACGCGGTGACGTTCGTCTCGCCGCAGCACCTCCAAGTTGTTTAGCAAACTTCAACGCCGCCTTGGCCTCAATGAAGTAATGTGTGATACCCTCGTGTGACACCTTCAGCTTCGCTGGATATAACAATGCATATTGGACGTGAGCCTGGATTAGCAGTTTTTTAGCAGGTAGAAATTCCTTCCGGGCAGCCTGCACAGAAGGAGTGAAATCAGGGTAAAAGGAGATGTTGTTCCCTTTGTGTGTAATCTTGCCCTTTTCACGAGCAAGGCGTAAGATGAGGTCCCTGTCTTGAAAATTCAGGATCTTAGCTAGGATGGGGCGCAGCGCCGCCCCCACCGGCGGCTTTTTCCCCAGTGACCTGTGCGCCCTTTCAACAGTGAACACCGGGGACAGCGCCGGATCAAAGAGTTCGTGGAGCAGCTCGGACACATACATTTCCATTCTGCCAGTGTTCGTCGTCTCCGGGATGCCCGTTATGCGGATGTTGGATCTTCGTGACCTTGCCTCTAAATCATCCGTTTTGGCCCGGAGGAATTCCAATTCTTTTTCCACGGACGTGAGTTGTTTCTTGGTTTCGTGCCTGAACTCTCAGCATTCAGTGTGCTCGATCTCTAGGCTGTCTAGTCTGGTTTCGTGCGAGTCCACTTGCTGCTTGACAGACTCCAACTGAGAGGCCATGGCGTCTAGTTTGGCGTCAATGCTCTTGAGGCTCGATCTAACCTCCATCATCAGCGCCCGGTAGTCGCCATCAGGCCCTGTCCCCTGCGAGGTAGACTCTGCCGCCTCCTGGTCCACCGCTGGTTGTTTAGCCTGTCGCTTGTGATCAAAGGTGAGCCTAGACTGCTTCGCTTCGTTTTTCCCCCCCATGTCGCTGTGCCAGTCCTGGTCTCGTATGAGGAGGTCGCCACAAATCCAGCCAGAAATGTTATGCTGTAGACCGCGGTGTCGAAGGCCTCGGCCGGGGTCTCAGGGGCCCAGTCACCACTTCGCCCGACCTCCGCTCAGTAGACACCAGATCAGCAGGGGCGCAGCGTGAAGCCACCGGTGCCGCCGGAGCAGGCCAGAAGGGTATTTCCGCAGCGTAGTTCAGACTCAAGTAGGCCCCAGTTGCCAGCCGGGCTGCCGCGGACGACCCAACGCGGAGTGACTTAGTATCGGTTGCCCGTGCAGCTTCCCCCTCCCGACCTTCACCCCTTTACCAGCTCGTGCAGTCCGGCTCAGTGCTGCCTCGCCTTCTCACACCGACTCACACAGGGGAATCGCCGCAATCGCCCAGCCGCTCTCCGGCTCTGTCACCCACAACTGAGTCCTCTGCCCGACAGTCTGCTGCTTGCAGATGTGATCTTCACGGCCCCGCAGCCATCACCTGGACATTCTGCCGCACAGCACACGATCCACTCGCACACACCGCCACTCTTAGGATTGGGCCTGGAGTATCGCCACACCGCCGGAGACCAGGTCGGGCGCCCGCGAGGTTCAGACCCACCTTCACGGAGTGCCGGCACCAGGGCTCCGAGGCACACCCACGGCTCAGCCGAATCTCACCGAAACAGGAGCTCCTAGCCTGGGCGAAGCGGCCTCCGGGCGCATCCACATCTTCATCGCATCTTAGGGACAGCCGCCGGCCCACGGGGGCGCCTCAACCCCGTGCAGCTCACACTCTTCGTCCGACCCCGGGCTGCAACACACGCTCAGCGGCCCCCACGGCAACAGCCGCCCACGCAGGCTCCCCTCCAGCGGTCACTGACCCCTTCCGCAGAATGGACGCTTCGGCGTGGGCTCACCTCCAGTCCAGCCCTATTAGACCGCAGCCGCAGTCAGCCTCAATCTCGACTCACTCGAGGCTCATAAAGCCAGCGGCTCCGTTTTCCACCAAACCACGCCTCACACTCAGCCCGGAGTCCGCAGCGCCCCGAGGCACATCAGGCCCGCACAGCCCCGGGCCCTCGTAGCTTGGCCCGTCTGTCTCCGACAGCCGTGGAGGCGGGCTTCCACTCCAGGATCGGCGCGGCAGGGCGTCAGGGGGCACAACTCGATCACCCGGTCCCCGGCAGCCACCAGAGTCCGTCCGACAAGGCACTGAGTGTCGCGCTACCCTCCGGCACGTGAATCAGGACGCTGAGTGCGTTCAGAGCAGGATTTAGGAAGGATTATTGGGTGCAGCCGGCGGAGCTCACTCACAGAGCGGCCATTTCGCTGCCCGGTTGGCCACGCCTCTCAAGAATAGGTAAATATTCAATCTTCAGAACAAATTTTTAGGATCAAACAATATTACTAAATTCTTCTGAGCATACCAACCTAGTAAACATGCATCATCCTTAGCTACATACACCATCCCACTCATAGTACTGGTTTGGAACTTGAATTCTGCTTTAAATTCTCCCACAATGTCTAAGGATGTTCCTCCTAAGCCAACAGGATGAATTATAGAATCCCTCAATTGATTTCATTTCAGATCGCTTTGCCAAACTTTCACACTTAACATTGTGAAAGGGGATCCAGAGTCTGTCATAACTTTAACATCAACACCATTGATGTTAAGAGTGCAGAAAGGTCTTTTTATGAGGTTCTCTGAAACCTTAAGAAACTGCAATGTTTAGGCATAGCTTATAACTACCACAATTGTAACTCTTTCGACTTCTAGTTCTCTTTAAACTCTTGAGGTCTTGCCTGGCTTCACCTCAGTTTTAAGTGAGTGATCCGCCTTGAACAATAATTCCACACCACCAGCGTGCAACTGCAGGGATCCGACGGCATGCTTGAAAACGCACCCTGCGGTACATTACCAGCACTCATTTGAAACTAAAGTTTCCTCTCACTTTTCTTCCTCCAATGTTAGTCTCTCTCCAATATACATTTCACCAACACACATTTTTGATTGGCTTGGTATTATTATAAAATTGTTTTTTTATCCAAACATAGACACTTTGCTGCTGATTTTCACAGATGGTATGTATGACTGTCTTGTGTGTTTCGTTTAAAATCACAAATGATCATGATTTTAAATTAATATAGTTAATCTGTATAGTTGCATTAAAATAAATTGCTGCACATCGAAATTGAACGTGAATGCCTGCAGTTGCATGATATAAACAGTGCAATGTGTTTATTGCTTATAATAGGTAATGTATGCAGTTGTATCTGGCTATAATTGCCCGCCTCCATCTTTATTCAGGCTGCTGGTGATGTAACATTGCAATAGCATTTGGGTGAATACAAAGTATACAGTCATTGTTGCTAAATAAAAACCTGCTTCGCTATCAGTTTAGGCAGACACAGTCAACAATGAGGCCTCTTCCAGGAGCAGATGTGACTTTGCTTAATGCAGCCTATTTGCATTAAAAATGCATCAGGGCCCCGGTAGCAGATGCCACCTAGTGCGGCGCTCCTGCCTGGTAATCCGAGCATTGGCATTCTGCTCTGTCACAGGAAGAACGCGCCATCATAGTTTAGACCATGTGGGCAGCTGCTGGGGTCAGAGGCAGGGAAGCAGAGAATGGGGTTATCAAACCGGACAGGAAAATGTTTTAAATGCAGGAACAGGCCATCAGTAGCAGGTCGAATAATTTGTGTTGAACCAATACAGCGTCAGTGTTTGAAGCTTGAGCAGAAAAACATTAATTTACATTTGTTTTAATAATTTAAATGAAGAGCTGTTTTCCAGAATATTTAAAAGCTACTAGAATATTGATGGCTTGGTTTTCAGGCCTTGCAGTTGTTAATTAAGCATCGTGATTGAATCTGAAGAATTAATTTAAAGCAAGGACCTGCTAATCTAAGGAGCAGTCAAGTGCTTTTTCCTCTTCTGCCCCTGAGTAGGTCAATCAATAGCTGTGAGACCGGGGACTCGATTGCAGGTTGGGTAGAGATACTGCTCCACCTGATCACAAGTGCCCTGGCATTTCCTGACCTATGATGCAATTTATGATATGTTATTCAGATTTGTATGGCACGCTAATCACCATTGAGGGTATCCATCTGCTTTGCAGGTGGGTAGACGGAGGTCTCCTTGGGAAACCACATTTTCAGCTTCTTACGGAACTCAGCAAGTGAAGAGGAGGCTATGATGTGCGGTGGGAGGCCGTTCAATGCTTTGGGGCAGATGTATGACAAGGTGCAACCTCCTGCACTGCTTTTGTGCATGAGGGTCTGTGTGCCAGTGAGAGTTCAGCTGAGGAAGGTGACTGGAGGGTTGCTGAAAGTGTACACAGTTGCTGAGGTAGGAGGGGCCTATGTTATGTAGTGAAAGTGAGTGTGAGGAGCTTGAACTGAGTGCGTTTGTGTATGGGGAGACAGTGGAGTTTCCTGAGGAGTGGTGAAATGTGGTTGTGGCCTGATAGGTTGATGACGAGTCTGGTCACTGCATTCTGAATGGTTGGTTTGGTGGCTGTTAAGTAGCTGTTTGGGATTTCCAACATAGTGCATTGTTGTAGTCAAGTCTGCTGGTTATGTGGACCTGTCTGACTGTTTTCCTGGTGTTATCTGGTAGCCACTTGAAGATTTACTGCAGCATCCTTAGGATATGGAAGCAGGTTGTGGTGATGGAGTTGACTTGGGTCGTCATGTCGAGCTTGTTGGCTAAGATGATTCCTTGTTGTTTTGCTTGGGCAGTGGGTGTAGGCCCTAGGTTTGTAGTCCAACAAGTGGAGGCTTCTTTCTATAAATGAGTACATCGGTCTTTACCAAGTTGAGCTTGAGACAGTTGGACTTCATCCAGGTGGCTACTGTGTTAATGCAGGCAGAGAAGTGGATTCTTGTCCTGAGCATCTTGTCCGAGAGAGACAGTATTAGTTTTGTTTCTATAGCATAATTGAGTATGTCTTGCATTCTAATGATGTTGGCCAATGGCATCCTGTCGATTTTGAAAAGGGTTGGGGTTAGTGAAGATCCTTGGAAGACTCCACAGATGAGGGTCCTGGCTTCCAAAGTGTAAGGTAGCATGTGAACTTTCTGGGTACTTCCAGTTAGGAAGGAGCAGATCCAGGTGATGGCGGGTCCTTGGATGCTGGTCTTATGCAGTCTTCTGACCAGGGTGGAGTGAGAGACAGTGTTGAAAGCGGTAGAGAAGTCAAGTAGAGTAAGAGCTGCTGTTTCCCCTCGGGCAAGGAGCATCTTGATTTCATCTGTTACTGCTTTGAGGGCTGTCTCATGCTGTAGTTGGGTCTGGAGCCTGATTCTGTAGTGTCTAGAAGCTGGTGTTCATCGAGGTAGTCCATAAGTCGCTTGTTGATTGCTTTTTGCCTGACCGTGGCTGGGTATGGTAAGAATGAGATCAGGCAGTAATTTGAAGCTGGGAGGAGCCAGAGGTTTTCTTTAAGAGTGTGTTGACTGCTGTGTGTTTCCAGACTTGCGGGAAGTTACAGTGGTAATGGAGGTATTTAGGATCCCAATGAGTGCTTCACTAATCACGGAGGGACCTATGTTGTAGATGTGGTAGGGTCACAGGTCCACTGGGGCCCAGAGTGCATGGTTCCCATGATGGTAGCTGTCTCTTTTGTGTTGATAGGTTTCAATGTGGTCATGACATTTTCTGTGTCTTCCAACTGTAGGGTGGTGGCGAAATTGCTAGGGATTAGTTGAGGGTTAAAACTGTTATAGAAGCCGCAATTTTGTTGTCAAAGAAGTTTGCCACATAGGACTTGAGTGTGGGTGATTTTGATGGTGGTGGCTGTTGTGGAGATGTAATCCTTAAGGATTGCAAAGACCTCCTTGCTACTGTTGGAGCTTAGTTCTATGCACTCACCTAGGACATTCTTCTTGGTTTCTCTGATTTGTTGGCCGTAGCGTCTTAATGCAGATTTGTAGGTGAGTTTTGTTAGATTCATTGTGCTTGACTCTTAATTTTTGCTCAAGTTGTTTGTTGTAGCTCTTTGTTGATCGGAGTTCCTGTGTGCCAGGTTGCCTTGCTTTTGAATTCTCGCCTAGTTTTGTTTTGCTGGGTTCCAGGGCATTGGCGCAGTCTGAGTTCCATTTGTCAAATTTGTCTGGCTAGATCTCCAGTGTATTTGGGCTGTTTCTCAGGTAGGGTGTGTGACCAGTCTGTTTTGGTGTTGTTGTTCAAGCTTCGGCAT
This sequence comes from Triturus cristatus, assembly GCF_964204655.1. Taxonomy (NCBI): domain Eukaryota; kingdom Metazoa; phylum Chordata; class Amphibia; order Caudata; family Salamandridae; genus Triturus; species Triturus cristatus. Next base: position 361,707,618 of record NC_140591.1, read on the forward strand.
GTCTGACCTGTGGTGGAAGTTATTTTGTTGTGTGGGGTGTTGATCTGGAAGTGGACGATGGCGTGGTTATTCCAGGTGAGTTGCATGGCTGCACTGACCATATTGCCGTTGAATGAGGTGAAAATGGGGTGAAGGGCTGGTCTGGCGGTGTGCATGGACCCAGTGTCAATTGGGGTCGATCCGATCTTTCTGGTGATAGATGAGGTCTCCTTGAAAGATGTAAATTTCAGAAATGAGAGTGGTGACAAAATCTGCAATTTTGTTCGTGAAGCTTGCTCATGGTCTGGGTGGGCAGTAGACTAGGGTTTTGTTCAGGGTGAAATTGGCCGGGATTCGTAGTTTAAAGTACAAGTGCCAAATGCAAGTGGTCTCATTCTCTGCAGAGGTGGTGGAGTTGATTGACATGGTATAAGTGGCCAAAAAACAGTTGTTAAAATCACATGTTGATGGAGCTAATGGCACAAATGCAGCCTAGTATGCCCCTCTGACATTCCACAGGCTGCCCTGCCACCCGATACCCGCCGCATCATCCCTCCCAGGTCCACCTCCCCCTATGCTTAGGCCACACAGCTTCCAATTACCACCTGCCCAGAACAGATGGTAAAAGGGAGTGAAATCATCCCCAAAACTATAATGTTGAAAAGGACACAGTAAGTCTGGGCATGCATAGTTCTTGCCCATTATGTAGGCAAAATCTTGTGAATGCACAGTACAGAGAAGCAATTGCACGCCGGGAATAGTCTAGTCAGACCCCATGATTTCGGCATCCCAGAACCTTGCAGCTCATATTTGGGCCTTTAGGTGGGGTTACCTAATGACTTCCTGTCAGAAGCATTTCTTGTCTTTCATCCTTGAGTTTCATTTACCTCATCACTGTATTCTGCATCCTGAAGTCTTGCTTTGGCTTATTTGAACCAATTGGACAATAGTATCTATAAACAATGAATGGCAAAAGAAAAGCACAAGGCTGGAAAGGTTTTGTTCTTGTGACATGACATCATATTCGATTACTTTCATCACTAGAAGTATAACTCGCTTGGAAGACTACTGTTGGAATTCAGACAGCAGGTATACATCAGTCAGGGAAGTCCGAGTTGTAAATGGGATGTCTCGGATCATTGTTTCTCCCATGAATATTCAGTTCTCTCCCTCAAAGATCAATAGTACAAACCCAAAATGGGTGAGATTAACCATTGATTCAAGGAGTGCACAGAGTATATGGATTGGGCTATCTTTTCCACATATCTCATTCCAATTTGTGGGCGCATTTGCCATGTTTTACTTCCCCACATTTTACTATACTACTTGCTTTGATTAATATCCATTCTTTACATGCAAACCAAATGTTTACTTTTGCCTTTTAAATACCTGTGTAACATTGCGGCCTCCCTTCATGCCTCAAGTGCAGAATGTGTTGTGCCTGTATAAGGCCCTCATTGCAAGTGGACAGAAACATTCTAACCCTTATGCACAACCTTGTAACTAACAAAACCTGCAGAGTATGTTGTATTGTGTGAAAATGTATTGTTCAATTACTTAAAATCAATACAATGTACTGTCAATATTAAAAGAAAGAAAGTTAAAATCCCACGCATGTTCTGCAACCTGGTAGGGCATAAAACCTTAAAACTAATATCACAATCTGGTTATAAAGTACAAGTGCAAATGCATTAGACATAAAAGGGAGGTTTGCCCGTGACTCTCTTGCTTGCTAGCCGACTGGTTTCTTTTTGTGGCTCTATTTTCAGCAACAGTGCGGCTCGAATTGATTCTATAAATTTCCCCAGCCGCGCAATTATTTGAACTGTATTGAGACTTCTCTGCATCGTACAAGGCCCTGAGCTCTGCAGATAGGAAGAACTAGTCGGTGCCTCTCGCTGGCTAACTTAGGACTGCTTATATTCAAAAAAGCAATGGGGTAACCCAGTATCCCTCAGAACCTGGGCGGTAAGTTTATAAGGTAACAATGGTTCTGTTGGGTGAAAGTATTGCTTTGCACTTACGGTTTAGTCAAGCATTTTTTCACAGAGTACATTAATTTGACTTTAAGCAACACACAAGACAGTTCAAATGCAACCAAAAAATTCTTTATATATGAATTGCGTCATTCATATATGCATACATCAATATTTTACGAGTGGCCGTCATGCAATGATGTGCTGACAGTAGTGACACAGTGAGAAATCGGTGCTCAGTGACAATGTGCGTGATATGTGCAGTAGTTTAAAAGCGATTTTTTCGTGAGTGGCCAGGATGTATCGAATAGTAAGACTGCGCTGTGGAGGAGTTCTTTTTTGGCACAGGTTCTATATGAAGGTCCACAAATTAGTCGACGTTTCAACCCTAGTACTGCCCTCTTGATAGGTCAGTGCGGGTCTTCATCAGGACTTGAATATAAGCGTGACGGCCTGTGAGTAAAAGAAGACTAAGTCAGGTGTGTTGTCACTAGAACGAGGTTGATCTATGTGCTAAGGATGGTAGCTGACTCACCTTAGGAGGTATAAGTCTATGGAGTAGGTAAAAATCCGGCGTGAATGTCAGGATTGGGTATACTCCAATGGTTTATCATATAGACGGGCCTGTGAAGTAGTTACACATATCGTCAATATCCATAATATTAGGTAAAGTTCTTTTAAAAAATTTTGGTAAAGAAGAGACTTGAGAAAAAGGGGCTTGAATTGCTCACCCTGGTTAATTCACTGTGGGCTCCATCTTAGTGTTTGAAATTGAAGGGGTCTAGAAGATAATAAATAAGATATATTAATAAATAATGGGAAGGTCAGCGTGAGAAGCCATAGCATCTACATTGTGTGATGGGTTAAAGTAGTGCAAGGCTCACCTATTTGTTTGGGCGGCGCTGTCTATAATCCAGATCCTTCTACCTCGTAAGTGTAGGTAGGGATGGGCTTCTTCAGACAAAATATTACTGTAAAGAAGCAAACATGGGGTAAGGGTTAATTAGCCTTAGAGCAGGAAGAAACGCGGTCTCATCGCGGTTCCTAATTACCTTCTTCTGAAGAAACGAAAAGCCGGCCTGTGGGTCCTGGCTCGTCTGAGGTGAATCAGCAACGACGCCTGCGGTGAATATGCATATAAATCTAAATCTAATGTGGCGTGCGCGTGGACGCCGAGCACGGGTGGTTGCTAGGCAATGGTTTGCGCTACGTTGTCAGATTCCCAAGCTGACGAATCGCAACGCGGTCATCTGGGGGATTCTCTGTGCCCATTGGTGTGAGTCGGGAATTGTCAAAAGACGTCACAGCTCGTCAAATGTTGCCAAGGTTACTCCGTAAACCACAGTGTGTCATCTCCTCGTCAAGCGTTGCCATAGTAACTGCTTTAAACAAGGTGTGTTCTCTGAGGGATTCGGAATGCGCCGATTGCTGTGACGTGAGTGTGTTATGGAGGGAGGAAACCCGTCGCTTGATATCGGCAACTTTGAAGTGAAAATTAGTGAACACAATTCAAAAAGCAAAACAAAAGGTGTGATAGCATATACATCAATCTACATGAGCATTGAATACAAAAGACGGCATGGGCATGCTGTCTACATACGTAAAATGTACAGATAAGCATGGTAAAGTCAATATTAAAATTAAAAGATTGCGGTGATTTTATATTATGTTCCATTTACGATATTCTCAATCATGCACATAACATAAACCAATTCACGGAGTGACAAAGAGTTAGGGCGTTCTGACTAAGCCAGAGCGGGGAGATTCTGTTACACTCAGGTAATCTAAAGTAAATACGATGGTTCAGCCAGTGTTATGTAGTCACGTTTCAGGGTAATCACAGTAGGCCCATTTGCTTAGATATCTCCTCCATCTCATTCAACCCATTCTGGACCGAGTTAAGCAAATGGATCCATCTACACTCTTTGTAGTTCAACAATCTCGCTAATGACCCTCCTCTGCTGCTGGGGACGATCTTTTCAAGTACCCACCATGTGATGTTGTTGGGGGAATGATTGTGTGAGGTATAGTGCTCTACCATCGGGGCCCCATGTACTTTGCACCTTACCCTGCTCATGTGTTGCAGAATACGTGTTTTCACTTTCTGGGTGGTTTGTCCCACATATATAAGTCCGCAAGGGCATTGGATGGCATACACGACATTCATGCTGTTACAGTTTGTGAATTGAGAAAGTTTGTATGCTCTTCCAGTGTATGTGAATGTTGTTCCTTCATAACATACATCGCACGCCTTGCATTGTCCACATTTATGGTGTCCAGTTACAGGTGCCAACCCCAAAAGGTCCCTGAGGTCAGGTTGTTTGGGTGTGTCCAAAAAAGCATTTACCACCGAATCCTTGATGTTTTTACCTCTTTTGAAGGCGAATGTCGGGTCTTGTGATGTCTGTAGTTCGCTCGCTACCAGGTTCCAGTATTTCTTAACAACTTTCTTTATTTCATTGCTTTTAGTGTTAAACGTAGTCACGCAGACTATTTTTTGTTGTTCCTCTGGTTGTTTTTGGTTGGTCTCCAACAGTTGCTCCCTGGGGCAATACCATGCCCGTTTCTTCGCCCGTTTGAGTAGGCCTCTCGGATAACCTCTCTCTCTGAGTCTGGATACTAATACTTCAGATTCCCTGAAATAGTCTGTCCTTCTCGTGCAATTCCTCCTCAATCTGAGGAATTGGCCATAGGGCAGGTTGTCTCGCAGGCTGCGTGGGTGATGTGACTGGTATTTGAGTAAAGAGTTTCTTTCCATTGGTTTGCGATACAGATCACAGTATAACAGATTATCTTGTGAGCGGAATGTTAAGTCAAGGAAATCAATTGATTCGTTATTGCTCGTCATTGTAAACTGGATATCCGTAGATCTCTAGGCCTGGGCAAAAATTTCGTTCCGTTCGCGGAAATTGCGATAATTTGACATTTTTGCGTTCCGCGGAGAGCGCGAAAATGTCAAAAATTACGGTTTCCGCAGCTTGGCGATAATTTGTTTCTTGCTCGCGCTGTAAAATGATACATTCTCGCGCGCGCGCGATCGCCTTACCTGAATCCCTGCGTTCGCCGACAAGTTTTCTTGATCCGGTCGCGTTCTCCATGAGATGTTGTATTGTTTTTAGCCATTTGCGCTGTCTCGCGACAGTTCGCGCCCGCAGTGACGTCATGCGTCGCGCGATCACGTCTTTCTTCTCGCGATCATGCACCGCGAGAACAACTCAAAACAAGATGGCCGCGCCCGCAAGCAACCACATGGGTAAGTTGGCGACCCGCAACCATGCAGAAAATCTCGCGAACATGCCGGAAAAAAACTTCCGCATCTTTGCGATATTTCTGCTTGTTTGCGATAATTTTAAACATTCTCGCGATAATTTGCGAAGGTTAATTCCGCAAATTCCGCCCACCCCTATAGATCTCGTGTTTAGCCAGGTAAAGAAATTGTTGAGTTCACTGTCATCCCCATTCCAAATCATTATCACGTCGTCTATATAGCGCTTCCATACCGCGATAGCATTCAGGTATGGGTTGTCCAGACTATATAGATGTTCTTCTTCATAGTGGTCCATGTATACATTCGCCAGACTTGGGGCATATGTAGCTCCCATGGCCACGCCTTTGCACTGATAATAAAATTGTTTCTTGAATGTGAAGTAGTTCTTTTTCATGGCAATGTCAAGTAAAGAGATCAAAAATTCAGTGGGGATCCAATGCGGTCTTTGTCTGGAGTCCAACGTGTTTCTGACAATGTCCAATGCCGTGTCTTGAGGAATTGAGGTGTATAGGGAGGACACGTCTAGAGTGACCAAGAGCTGGGTCTGTGGATCAAAAGCCTGTCCTTCCAGTATTTGGATGGCATGTGTCGTATCCCTTATGTATGATTTCGTTTTGGACACGAAGGGTTGTAAAAAATGGTCTATAAATTGATTGAGTGGCTCCAGGATCGAGCCACAACCCGAGACAATGGGTCTTCCGGGTGGCTTCTCCAATCGTTTGTGTATTTTAGGTAGGGTGTAGATGGTCGGTGTTCGAGGGTTCTTGCTGTTGAGGAAGTCATGCTCATGCTGGCTTAGGAATCCATTTGAGAGACCCCCTTTGGTCACTCTTTCTATCATAGATTTTAGAAGAGGCATCGGGTCACGTGGGGTCGGTTGGTAACTCTCCTCCATTCCTAGTTGTCGTTCCAGCTCATCAACATAGTCGTCTGTGTTTTGAAGTACCACTGCGCCACCCTTATCAGCTGATTTGATAATGATGTTTTTATTCTCGCTCAGGGATCGTAGGGCACTTTTTTCTTCTTTACTTATGTTGTACTTTATGTATTTTCTTTCTGCCACAATTTGCATAGTTTCCTCAAGTACAATCTTCTCATACGCAAGTATTTTTTCACTCACCATGTGTGACCCTGGGGTAAAGGTTGAAATGGGTCTAAATCCTGTAGCAGCTGGTACCGGGTTATAGGTATTTTTGCTGAAATAGTATTTTAATCTGATTTTCCGAAAGAAGCGTTGCAGCTCGATTTTGATCTAGAATGAGTCCGGGATGGTTGTAGGGACGAAGGAAAGTCCTTTGGCAAGTATGTCTTTCTCAGCCTGAGACATGATGTGACTTGATAAGTTGATGATAGGATCAGATGAAATGGTGCTCTTCTGGATCGTGGGAAGCGTGTTGTTGGCTTCATACAAATCAAGTATGGGATGTAGAGTAGTTCCCGATTGGTCAGGCACCTGGACTAAAGGGGTATGGGCCTCTACCATCTGTAGGTTTGCCTCCGTGTGGATATTTCCCCGTGTGTCTCCGGTTGGTAGAACCAAACCCTCGATGTACCTTGCTGGGCGTTCCTCCCCCTGTTCCATCCTCTCGGTCTCTCCCAGTTCTGAGCTCTCCCTCCGCCCCTGTTGTGTTGGCGGTAGCCCTCTCCTAAAAAACGTGAACCCTGGGGGGTTTGTGGGTTTGAGGAAGAACCGTCAGATTCAGTATCTGAACCACTTCCCACAGAGGAATTTGAGAAGGTATAAAATCTTCTGGGTCCCTGTCGGCTTTTATTGCTGAAGAAACCCTGACTATCTTGCTGGTAATAGTCATCCGATAAATAGGGATAAGTTATGTTCTTGTCGTAGTTCCTTATATCCTTGGATAACTTATCTAGCTTCCTGTTCAGAGTGATGGTGTTAAAGTCAGCGAGTGTCTTTTCGGCTCTTTCTAAAGCCTCCCTGGCGTTGGAAATGGAGGTGTCATCAATTAATTCCTTTTTAAGGTTCTCTATTTCTTTTGTTAAGTTTTTAACGTATTCTAATGCGGTTTCCACCCCCAGTACCATCCAATGCCTGGAGCAGTTGTTTGCTACGTAACTGAACCCTTCTCTGAATTTCGGGATATCTATAAATATGGCCGGCTCATTACGTACTTGTAAGCCTTTGGGAATTATGTTAGACTGGAGACATTTTGTCAATACATGCCCGTGAAGGCGTGCCCTGATTAGTTTCTTCTCCAATCTCTCAATTTTGGCCAATTTTTCATTCAGACTAGTGTCTGCGGAAACTCTATCAGAGCCTAGTAGAAATCCAGACGCTCCCTGGTCGTGTATCAATTTAGCTATATAGTCTTCACTATATGACAAAGTTTCTTTCTCAGACATACTAGAACAAAACACAAAATGATATACAATAGAAAAGATTTTAGAAGAGATATAGAAGATTAGTCCAAAGACATTAAATGAGAGTAAAAACCCTCGCAGGTAAAAACCTGCACCATTTATATTCAAAAAAGCAATGGGGTAACCCAGTATCCCTCAGAACCTGGGCGGTAAGTTTATAAGGTAACAATGGTTCTGTTGGGTGAAAGTATTGCTTTGCACTTACGGTTTAGTCAAGCATTTTTTCACAGAGTACATTAATTTGACTTTAAGCAACACACAAGACAGTTCAAATGCAACCCAAAAATTCTTTATATATGAATTGCGTCATTCATATATGCATACATCAATATTTTACGAGTGGCCGTCATGCAATGATGTGCTGACAGTAGTGACACAGTGAGAAATCGGTGCTCAGTGACAATGTGCGTGATATGTGCAGTAGTTTAAAAGCGATTTTTTCGTGAGTGGCCAGGATGTATCGAATAGTAAGACTGCGCTGTGGAGGAGTTCTTTTTTGGCACAGGTTCTATATGAAGGTCCACAAATTAGTCGACGTTTCAACCCTAGTACTGCCCTCTTGATAGGTCAGTGCGGGTCTTCATCAGGACTTGAATATAAGCGTGACGGCCTGTGAGTAAAAGAAGACTAAGTCAGGTGTGTTGTCACTAGAACGAGGTTGATCTATGTGCTAAGGATGGTAGCTGACTCACCTTAGGAGGTATAAGTCTATGGAGTAGGTAAAAATCCGGCGTGAATGTCAGGATTGGGTATACTCCAATGGTTTATCATATAGACGGGCCTGTGAAGTAGTTACACATATCGTCAATATCCATAATATGAGGTAAAGTTCTTTTAAAAAATTTTGGTAAAGAAGAGACTTGAGAAAAAGGGGCTTGAATTGCTCACCCTGGTTAATTCACTGTGGGCTCCATCTTAGTGTTTGAAATTGAAGGGGTCTAGAAGATAATAAATAAGATATATTAATAAATAATGGGAAGGTCAGCGTGAGAAGCCATAGCATCTACATTGTGTGATGGGTTAAAGTAGTGCAAGGCTCACCTATTTGTTTGGGCGGCGCTGTCTATAATCCAGATCCTTCTACCTCGTAAGTGTAGGTAGGGATGGGCTTCTTCAGACAAAATATTACTGTAAAGAAGCAAACATGGGGTAAGGGTTAATTAGCCTTAGAGCAGGAAGAAACGCGGTCTCATCGCGGTTCCTAATTACCTTCTTCTGAAGAAACGAAAAGCCGGCCTGTGGGTCCTGGCTCGTCTGAGGTGAATCAGCAACGACGCCTGCGGTGAATGTGCATATAAATCTAATGTGGCGTGCGCGTGGACGCCGAGCACGGGTGGTTGCTAGGCAATGGTTTGCGCTACGTTGTCAGATTCCCAAGCTGACGAATCGCAACGCGGTCATCTGGGGGATTCTCTGTGCCCATTGGTGTGAGTCGGGAATTGTCAAAAGACGTCACAGCTCGTCAAATGTTGCCAAGGTTACTCCGTAAACCACAGTGTGTCATCTCCTCGTCAAGCGTTGCCATAGTAACTGCTTTAAACAAGGTGTGTTCTCTGAGGGATTCGGAATGCGCCGATTGCTGTGACGTGAGTGTGTTATGGCGGGAGGAAACCCGTCGCTTGATATCGGCAACTTTGAAGTGAAAATTAGTGAACACAATTCAAAAAGCAAAACAAAAGGTGTGATAGCATATACATCAATCTACATGAGCATTGAATACAAAAGACGGCATGGGCATGCTGTCTACATACGTAAAATGTACAGATAAGCATGGTAAAGTCAATATTAAAATTAAAAGATTGCGGTGATTTTATATTATGTTCCATTTACGATATTCTCAATCATGCACATAACATAAACCAATTCACGGAGTGACAAAGAGTTAGGGCGTTCTGACTAAGCCAGAGCGGGGAGATTCTGTTACACTCAGGTAATCTAAAGTAAATACGATGGTTCAGCCAGTGTTATGTTGGAATGGGGATGACAGTGAACTCAACAATTTCTTTACCTGGCTAAACACGAGATCTACGGATATCCAGTTTACAATGACGAGCAATAACGAATCAATTGATTTCCTTGACTTAACATTCCGCTCACAAGATAATCTGTTATACTGTGATCTGTATCGCAAACCAATGGAAAGAAACTCTTTACTCAAATACCAGTCACATCACCCACGCAGCCTGCGAGACAACCTGCCCTATGGCCAATTCCTCAGATTGAGGAGGAATTGCACGAGAAGGACAGACTATTTCAGGGAATCTGAAGTATTAGTATCCAGACTCAGAGAGAGAGGTTATCCGAGAGGCCTACTCAAACGGGCGAAGAAACGGGCATGGTATTGCCCCAGGGAGCAACTGTTGGAGACCAACCAAAAACAACCAGAGGAACAACAAAAAATAGTCTGCGTGACTACGTTTAACACTAAAAGCAATGAAATAAAGAAAGTTGTTAAGAAATACTGGAACCTGGTAGCGAGCGAACTACAGACATCACAAGACCCGACATTCGCCTTCAAAAGAGGTAAAAACATCAAGGATTCGGTGGTAAATGCTTTTTTGGACACACCCAAACAACCTGACCTCAGGGACCTTTTGGGGTTGGCACCTGTAACTGGACACCATAAATGTGGACAATGCAAGGCGTGCGATGTATGTTATGAAGGAACAACATTCACATACACTGGAAGAGCATACAAACTTTCTCAATTCACAAACTGTAACAGCATGAATGTCGTGTATGCCATCCAATGCCCTTGCGGACTTATATATGTGGGACAAACCACCCAGAAAGTGAAAACACGTATTCTGCAACACATGAGCAGGGTAAGGTGCAAAGTACATGGGGCCCCGATGGTAGAGCACTATACCTCACACAATCATTCCCCCAACAACATCACATGGTGGGTACTTGAAAAGATCGTCCCCAGCAGCAGAGGAGGGTCATTAGCGAGATTGTTGAACTACAAAGAGTGTAGATGGATCCATTTGCTTAACTCGGTCCAGAATGGGTTGAATGAGATGGAGGAGATATCTAAGCAAATGGGCCTACTGTGATTACCCTGAAACGTGACTACATAACACTGGCTGAACCATCGTATTTACTTTAGATTACCTGAGTGTAACAGAATCTCCCCGCTCTGGCTTAGTCAGAACGCCCTAACTCTTTGTCACTCCGTGAATTGGTTTATGTTATGTGCATGATTGAGAATATCGTAAATGGAACATAATATAAAATCACCGCAATCTTTTAATTTTAATATTGACTTTACCATGCTTATCTGTACATTTTACGTATGTAGACAGCATGCCCATGCCGTCTTTTGTATTCAATGCTCATGTAGATTGATGTATATGCTATCACACCTTTTGTTTTTCTTTTTGAATTGTGTTCACTAATTTTCACTTCAAAGTTGCCGATATCAAGCGACGGGTTTCCTCCCGCCATAACACACTCACGTCACAGCAATCGGCGCATTCCGAATCCCTCAGAGAACACACCTTGTTTAAAGCAGTTACTATGGCAACGCTTGACGAGGAGATGACACACTGTGGTTTACGGAGTAACCTTGGCAACATTTGACGAGCTGTGACGTCTTTTGACAATTCCCGACTCACACCAATGGGCACAGAGAATCCCCCAGATGACCGCGTTGCGATTCGTCAGCTTGGGAATCTGACAACGTAGCGCAAACCATTGCCTAGCAACCACCCGTGCTCGGCGTCCACGCGCACGCCACATTAGATTTATATGCACATTCACCGCAGGCGTCGTTGCTGATTCACCTCAGACGAGCCAGGACCCACAGGCCGGCTTTTCGTTTCTTCAGAAGAAGGTAATTAGGAACCGCGATGAGACCGCGTTTCTTCCTGCTCTAAGGCTAATTAACCCTTACCCCATGTTTGCTTCTTTACAGTAATATTTTGTCTGAAGAAGCCCATCCCTACCTACACTTACGAGGTAGAAGGATCTGGATTATAGACAGCGCCGCCCAAACAAATAGGTGAGCCTTGCACTACTTTAACCCATCACACAATGTAGATGCTATGGCTTCTCACGCTGACCTTCCCATTATTTATTAATATATCTTATTTATTATCTTCAATTTCAAACACTAAGATGGAGCCCACAGTGAATTAACCAGGGTGAGCAATTCAAGCCCCTTTTTCTCAAGTCTCTTCTTTACCAAAATTTTTTAAAAGAACTTTACCTAATATTATGGATATTGACGATATGTGTAACTACTTCACAGGCCCGTCTATATGATAAACCATTGGAGTATACCCAATCCTGACATTCACGCCGGATTTTTACCTACTCCATAGACTTATACCTCCTAAGGTGAGTCAGCTACCATCCTTAGCACATAGATCAACCTCGTTCTAGTGACAACACACCTGACTTAGTCTTCTTTTACTCACAGGCCGTCACGCTTATATTCAAGTCCTGATGAAGACCCGCACTGACCTATCAAGAGGGCAGTACTAGGGTTGAAACGTCGACTAATTTGTGGACCTTCATATAGAACCTGTGCCAAAAAAGAACTCCTCCACAGCGCAGTCTTACTATTCGATACATCCTGGCCACTCACGAAAAAATCGCTTTTAAACTACTGCACATATCACGCACATTGTCACTGAGCACCGATTTCTCACTGTGTCACTACTGTCAGCACATCATTGCATGACGGCCACTCGTAAAATATTGATGTATGCATATATGAATGACGCAATTCATATATAAAGAATTTTTTGGTTGCATTTGAACTGTCTTGTGTGTTGCTTAAAGTCAAATTAATGTACTCTGTGAAAAAATGCTTGACTAAACCGTAAGTGCAAAGCAATACTTTCACCCAACAGAACCATTGTTACCTTATTAACTTAGGACTGCAGCACAGCAGATGGAGCCAGGATTCCTGATGGTAATTACAGAGTCAACATGCGGCTAAATTGTCCTGCCGGGCCCAACCTTGATTAAAGTCCACAATGGGCAATGCAAGAAGTCTCGTCTCATGTAGGTGATATTTTTTCAGGCAGGGACTGTCAGTGCTTGCTCGAAATAAGGCTGTGGTTTTCCCACTATGTAGGAGGCGTCCAGTGAGAGAAATTGGATTGATGGTGTAAGCTTTCCAAATCTCTTTCATGAGTTATTTTCTTGGCCTGTCTGTTCACTGCTCTTTTCCATGCAGCTACTGGAATGTTTGAGTTGTCCAGTTTTTGCACATCAATTTCTAACAATTTTATGGCTGCTGTCAACTGCACCTGCCATGGGGATCCAGTTTCTTTGAAGATTGTTTTAATTTGCGCTTGCAAAGATATTGCTGGAGTTCGCAGAATACTAATATAATATTTAAAAGTGTCCCCTAAGCAGGTAATGTCCGGACGAGTAAGACCCAGCTCCAGCCTTACCCTTGCTCTCCTAGCCTGTCGTGGGATGCCTAATACTTTCTTGTATACCGAGATTTGGTGGCTCATGAGGAAGTTAGTAAGGGCACCAGGGAAGATTAGGTGGCCGTAGTTGATGGAGGGCACTACTTTTACTCTCAAGACTTTCAAGATAGGTACAGCAGTCGGGCTGTGTAGTCTTTGATTGAGACTTCTCAGGCTGCGGATGATACCAGCCCCCTTGCTTCTTAAATGTTTCAAATGTGCTGACGGTTTAGCCCCTTCCGAAAGCCTGAGACCCAAATAATTATAGCTTTTGCAAGTTCTGATTTGCAGGTCACCTAGGCGCCATTGAGCTGTCTTCTTTCGATGGTACTTCCCAAAGATTATTATCCTGGTCTTCTCCTGATTTACCAGCAGGTTATTCTTTTGATTAAATCTGTGCAGAGCTTCTAAGGCTTTCTGTAAGCCTGTCCTAGTGTGATCCATGCAAACAAGGTCATCGGCATATTGGAGAATTTGGAGCCGCACGTTCCCCAGCTTTGGAATGAGTAGATTTGCCCCCTCCAGGGCTTGACCCAAGTCGGCTGTGTAGATATTGAAAAGTAAAGGGGCAAGAATGCACCCTTGTTTGAGGCCATTGTTGGTTGGAACCTTAGTTGATACTGACATTTGGCTGGTTTTAATACGCACCCAGGTCCCTTCGTAGAGACTAATTATTGCCTTTAACAGCTTTTGAGGAATGCCCCAGTTGATAAGTTTTCCCCATAGCTTCCCGCAGTCAACTCGGTTAAAAGCTGCACTGTAATCCATGAAACAGCAAAACAAAGGTGGTTTTGATGGCTGGATCATGCAAAGAGACAAGTGTCCTAGTGCTAGGATGTTGTCTACGGTAGAGCTTTGGGGCCTGAAACCAGTTTGAAAGAATGGAAGAATATTGTGATCTTTTACCCAGGTTTCTAGTTCCTTCAGCAAAACTCTGGCATATGCTTTTGCTTCTATGTCTAAAAGAGCCACTAGCCGATAATTTTCGGGTTTTGTGAGGTCTCCTTTTTTGTGAATCGGAAAGAGTATTGAGCCTTTCCACGATGATGGAATGGTGGAAGTGTCAAATGCATACTTAAAAAGTGGTGTTAGCTGATCCGCCCAGAATCCGTATGTGACTTTAAACACTGTTGCTGGAACTCCATTGAGACCCGGCGCACCATCTGACCTCATTTTTTTAATCAGGTTGGTTATCTCAACATTGGTGATAGCTGGAGTTTTGCCAACTTTATGGGTTACTGGAGGGATTTGTTGTATTTGGGTGTCAGTCGTGTTCTGCTGTGTTGTATACAGTAGCTTTATATATTTGACCCACTCGGAGGCTGCCACCCCGTTTTCCTTGCTCTGACCGGAGTCGCTCTGTTGTCTGATATATCTCCAAAGTTGGATGTGACCCTTTACTTTGAAAAGGTTAAATATTTTCAGCCACTCTGCCTCGATTTTCTTTAGTCGGATTTCCCATATTTTCTTCCTATATTCCCTGCAAAGCACTTTTATTTCCAGTGTGTGGGTAGTTGTAGCTCCTTTTCTTCTCGCCTTCAACGCCTTTGAAAGACTACGCTTGGTTTGCGCTAGGGCCCTTGGTTTTAGTTGTAATGAAAGATTTTGTGGATCGGAGTCGTGTGCTTTAGGGCTACCAGTGACCCGTCCGAGAACAGTTTTTAGTTCCTCAAGTAGTGCTTTCCAGAGCTCCAAGGTAGATACCAAACTACTAACTGTTTGGCTCAACTCTTTGTGTGTGATCCACTCCAAGAGTTTTGGACCTAGATTTGTGGTCCATTTTATTCTGCTCAATACTTCATGGTGCTCTTCTCCAGTTGAGGTCCCCAATGTTCCTGGTTGTTTTGCAGATTTCCCATTTAGGTTAAGGGATATCCTCAGTGGTCTGTGATCACTCTCATCCCTGTTTCCCACTTCGAAGTCGTTAAAGTATGTTAGCAGGTTCTCAGAGATAAAGATGTAATCGATTGTTGACTTAACCCTGAAGGTGGGAAAAGGATGCCAGAGAGGGTCCGCCGCTTTTTTGGTGGAGTGGGCGGAAACCATATTTTGCGAGAAAAGAAGCCGTTGTAGAGGAGCCAATTCTGTTTTGTTTGAAAGATCCTTTGTTACGTATCCCAGCTCCCTGGTGTTCATGTCCCCTACTATGATTGGAAGATGTGAGGCATATTTATTTATAAGGTGGTCCATTTTTGTTGTTAATGTTTTTAGTGCTTGCTTTTTTTGCCATGTGGCAGGGTTAACATAACAGTTCATTATCAGAAGACGGATTGAGATATTGTTACTTTTAAATCCGAAGATCAGTACTGCTTGCAAGTTGGGGGTGTAAGTTGTTAATGATGTTACCTCTATTTTGCAGGCGTGATTGATAAAAATTGAGAGCCCAGCAGCTGCTCTCCCAAAGATGTTGCATTTTATCGCTGCAGTGTGAAACTCATAAAAGCCTAAGAGAATTAGGGGTTCAGTGGCCCACGTCCCTTGTAGGCACAGAATGTCATTTGCTCGGAGGTACGTACATGCCGCATTGCAGCTAAGCAAACTTTTTAGACCTGCGATGTGCCATGATATGATGGACAGATGTGTGCTGTTGCCCGATGTTCTATTCTTGTTCAAGTGACATGCCGCCTTTATTCTATTAGAAATGCCGTCGTGGGGACTGGCCACCAAGTCCGTTCCGCGTACCTTGCGTTGCACTTGGCTTTGTCCCACTGTAGTGGACTGACCTTTGATTGAGTGAGCTTATTATCTTGTAAGCGTTATAAGATCTTGGTTCCACGGCTGAGCTTTTCCCTGGTTGATTGCTCGCTGTCCCCCTTAACACCGAGTAAACCTCCTTTGTTGGCGATGTTACTGCTAATACGTGTGGGTATTTCTCAGGTATGGGGAAAGCTATGTCAATGCCCCAATCAGTCATTTTTGCTATTTCTTCTGGTTAAGACCCACCTGGGCATGGCGACTGAGCCCTATTGAAGTTGATTACCCGTGAGAATCGCTGGAAAGGCTCAGAAACTTAACCCAGTCTAGGTAGTTTGAGTGTATTTCAGTGTGTGACGGAATGTGCTTGAATAGTCTGAGTATATTACCCCTATTTAAAATATCATGTTGACCTTTGATGAAGTATCTAGGGGTGAAAATCACCTTGTGCGTAATTTTACTAACTTGGTTTGCTTTATGCTGTGTATTTAGATCTGCTTCCAGATTACTTATATTGTGGCTAGAGCCAGGGTTCCGTTGGCGTGGTTCTAATCGCTGAATCGGGCTTTGAACTGGCTGAGCTGCTTGATCACCGGGTCTCTGCAAGCCCGAGAATATGTGTCCCTGAAGTGTGTTGTCCCCTGTATCGGGTACTTGTTCCTTGATTGAACCTACTGGTCCTCTTTGCTCTACCTTTTTGATGTTTGGTAAATGAGGTAGTTGCGCTATTGTTGCCGGGCCTGATGGACTGTGCAAGACCCCCATGGGGAAAATTGGCTGTGCAGGGCTATCAGACTTTTTTGTAGTGCCCAAAGAAGCTGGTGCTATGATTGTCAAATTATTTGGGACGTGATTTTTGGTGAAAATTGGATAAAGCCGTATTTTATCTTTACTAATTTGTAAATTTTGAATATGAGTTGGTAATAGGAGGGCGCGTTTTTTTGATGCCTTAGCTTTTTTTTCTTGTTTCTTCAATTTTTTCTTAGCCCTCCTTGAAAGAGGTTCCTCCTTCCTTTTCTGGTTGGAGTTGTTGCCCTCAATATGCCTCACTGGATTTAAGATTCGAGAGCTGGAATTGCAACTGGATGGACTGGTAAAAAGTTCAGTGGATACTAAAAGTCCTTGAGTCTCGGGTTTTGTTAGAGGATTACCCGTATTGCTTTCAGCTGAGTACCCCGAAGAGC
Source organism: Triturus cristatus (assembly GCF_964204655.1). NCBI lineage: Eukaryota > Metazoa > Chordata > Amphibia > Caudata > Salamandridae > Triturus > Triturus cristatus. The sequence continues at coordinate 361,724,530 of NC_140591.1, forward strand.
TGTCGGGGTTTAAAGCAGCTAAGATACTGCTATTATTCATCGGGCCAGTCGTGCCTCCTGTTTGAGTTTTTAATGAGTCTACCAAGCCTTTTAGGCTTTCTGGCAGATATGCCCATGTGTTCATGAGAGCTGCACACGAACAGGTGCAAATGAGGTTATTCTGGGTTTCACTGAGCTTGTTCTCTATGAAGTCCACCTTATTATTCATTTCCACTAGTCGTTGTGCAATGGTGGTTAAAAGATCGATTTGTAACTCCATTTTCTTTGATGCCAGAGCAGTGACCTGGCCATGGTTTGAACTGTTTCACCTGGTGGGGTTGCTCCTGGATCGTAGATGGCACTGCTATTGTAAGAACTCTGACTTTTATTACTTTGTGTAGGGGAGAGAGAGCACCGGATACCGTTAGCAATTCTGAAGAGATTTGGGGTCAGCTCCAGTGTATCTTTGATTCCAGGTTTTGGAGGAATATCGGTGATAGATATCCCAAGTTTTGCAGCCGCTCTGACACGCCTGTTTTAGTTGGGCCGGATCCTGTAGATACAAGCAACGGTGACTGGTCAGGAGAGTGCAGGATTGGTTGTTGCTGACAGTGTATTTGAGCTGTCACTACCTGCTCTTGGTTTTCACGAGTTGATACAGTGCTGTCACTGACTGGATCACTTACACGTCTATGTTTCTTTCCTGAGGGGTAGCACAGCCCCGAACATGATTGAGAGCGACGTCTTTCGATGTTTGTGCTTCCTATGTTTGCACTTTCAGCTTGCGTTGCAGGGAGCTTATGGTTGGACTGGCTCCCTGGCATGTGGTTCATACCATTGCTGGTCTTGGCTCTTCTTAGTTGGTCTTTCGGGGTGAAGGCGCACTCGTCATTGTGAGGACGTTTGTATAAATATTTAGTTAGAAGACCTGCCGATGGGGACTTTAAAAAGGACTTTTTGTAGTGGACTACGATCCGTGCACTCCTTAAGATTCTAGGTGATACTTTGGTCTGGGTGAGTGTCTTTGCGTGGACTTTTTCTTGATGCTGAGTGATTTTTTCTTTTTTTTTGTCATTCTTCAGTGGAGAAGCTCGGTTTATCAGTAGATCTGGGGTTTTGCTGATATCTTGAGCCTAAGCTTGCTCCTTGAGGTTCGGAGTTTAAATAAAGTTGTTGTCTGTGCCCTAAATCCTAACGGCGAAGCTAGATGATCTTGTGGGAAAGGAGACCGGGTGATTCTTGCTGCGTGCTCTGGGTGTAGATAGGGTAAGTCTCAGATCGGCTACACAAGTGTATTCCAAATGACTTTTTAGTCCAGGGCATTGAGGCAGAACACCAAGCAATAAACTGCAAACAGAGAACCACTCCAGCGGTGTGCAAGACTTTAGGGTGCTCCCAGCTCCCGCCGCACACCAAGCTAAGCTGTGGTCCAGACAATGAGCAGCTCATCCAGTGAGAAAAATCTTTGTGGTGCTTCCGGCTCCTTCCACGCCCCAACAAGAAAGGCGGTAATTAGGGACAGCTGCTGCAGGCTGTCGTGTTTTTAAAATAGTGCCCACTGCAAAAAAGAGATGTTTACGGTGCTTGCGGCTCCTGCCGTGCACTGAATCGATGTATTAATATGTTGGGACTGCGTGCTGCTTTTTTCAGGCTAATGCGGTAATCGCGGCTCCTTCTCCCTCGATCTCTTCAGAAATGGCAGGAAATGGGAGTGGTGCTCGCGGCTCCCGCCGCCGCTCATCAAAGGGGAGAGAGGGCTCCCGCCGCCCCCGCACAACGAAAGGGAGAGAAGTGCTCCTTGCAGCGCCCATGCCCCAAAAAAAGGGGGGAGAAACGCTCACGGGCCGCTCTTCAAACGCGGCTCTCGCAGCTACTCACCTCCTCTTGCTGCCTCTCTCTCCCGGCCGCAACTCTCCACCAGACTTGGCCTGCGGCTCCCACAACTCGTTCTCTGCTGGATTGTGGGTATAGCAGTGCACTGCATCCCCCGCCGCCGCGCTCTGCGCACTGAAGGGGGGAGAGGTAATCCTCGCGCGCCGCCGCCGAAAGGGAAGCGAAATGCTCATGGGGCTGCACTTCACTCGCGGGGCCCGCAACAGCACTCTCCCGACTCTGTCCCAGCTGCAGCACTCCAACCCTCACGGCTTACTCACGGCTTACTCACGGCTTACTTCCAGCTTCCGGGTCAGTGGCTCTACTCTGTCACCAATAGCACCAACATCCACATGGTGACCTCCAGTTCAGGAAAAAACATGAAATAGGTGCTATTTGTAATAAACGATTCCGGCAGCTGCCGTCTCAGATTGTAATGGGTGCAATCTCCTCAAGGGCACCCTTAAACAGAGTCTAATGTGGGTCACTTTTGTCAATAACAGGTAATAAACAAGGCTCACACTAACAGAAGATGATCTGTGGAGCTGTCTGAAGAAAGTCTACTAGAAGCGGTGTCTCTGGACTGCACCTTGTCCCTTACTACTGACCCCTGTGTGCAGTCTGGTCCAGGCTGAAGGATCAGGCTCTGAAACGATGGAGAGACAGATGACTGCCATTTAGGACAACAAAGTACTACCATGCCAATATCTTTCTGAATTCTCCCAAGACCCTACTAGTGGAGTCAAGAATTTCAAGGATCTTTTCAGCGTGCTATTTATGAAAAATCGCGCCCAATCACATCCTCATGGCGCCAATTCGCACCATGGTGGGAGCTTTTCCTTCTCTTTGTTGAAGTCCACCATCCCATGCAATATTTGTGTATGTTTCTACACTGTGTTCACCTCACTGTCGTCCAAGAGGAAAAAAAAGAGGGTGTGTAGATGAAAAGCAGATAGATCCCAGAGTCGCTCAGGGTGTTTCTATAATGGACACACTCTTTTTTCCACCAAAAAATACTTTTATTAATACTTTTTTAGAAATGCATATCTTTACAGTGACATCGTAAGGTAACCAATACCCAGAGTCAATTCAAGAGCAACACAGTTACAGATTAATAATCGCATGTTCCACAACTGATGGTTCTACTTTATTGTATATGTCATCACAATAAATCTGGTTGTGTGGGAGCTCCCCTTCCCCTTTGATTATTCTAGGAATGACGGTTGAGATTCACCTGACTCACCACCCATTTCTAATCCGTAATATCGTAACCAGGGGCCCCAGATCTTGTACAATTTCTTTGGGCACCCTCTTGCTTAATAGGTCACCTTTTCTGCCCCCATATAGAGGTCCACCCCCGTTCTCCATTCGGCCACCGTTGGAATGTTTGGGGCACTCCAGTATTTTGCTACATCCCTTTTGGCCACCACTACTCCTAGCTTACATAGCGTAGGGGTATGTCTGGGTACATCCACATCTGATGGCATACCCAATAAAACTTATTTGGCATTTCTCAGTAGCTGTGTCCTGATAACCCTGCAAAGTTCCTCAAGAATCTTGGCCCAATATGATTGTATGTGGCAGCATTCCCACAGCGTTTGAATGTGTGTCCCTATTTCCCTACCTCATCTTAAACACTCTGGGAATTCCGCCCATCCGATTTTGTGGACGTGGCTCCTATCAAAGTAGGTCCTGTGCAGAATTTTGAATTGTTTCAGCCGTAGTCTTAATTTAATAGCCACCTCTCTTGGATGCATTAAGTCATCCTCCCAGTTCATGCCTTCTAGTTCTCCCAGAGTTTTTTCCCATTGCGTACTAATGCTTTTAAGATTATCTGGAATATTTTTTATTAGGGTTGTATACGTCCATGAGATGGATTTCACGGGTATTTCTCCCATGAGGTGTCTTCCCTCTAGTGGTGCATATTCAGGTATGTTGGTTGTGTCAACCCTCTCGGCCCTTCATGAGGGCTGTAGTTGCAGATATTGGTATCTTTGGTTATCACTTAGCTGGTACTCCCGTTGTAAGGAGCTGAAGACAATCAGAGACCCTTCCTCTAGGAGGTCCCCTAGCCTGGAAATTCTGATTGCATCCCATGACCCAAATCCCTTGAGTTTTCCCAGTTCAGGTAGGTGTGTGCCTTCCCATATTCAGGTCTCCTTTGTGAGTTTTGTATTCAATTTTATATGTCTCTCTGCCCCTTTCCATGCCTCTATTGTTCTCTGAGTCGCAGGTAAGAGTTGCTGAGTCCCTTTCCCCCGTATAAATAGTGATGGTAGGTGTGTGATTCAAATTGACTCCTCTCAAGGGCATACGTTTGGTGGTCCCCTGGGAAGTGTCCCCATTCATTGATAGCTATCAAATGGGCCGCCCGGTAGTAAGATCGTATGTCTGGTAGAGCGATCCCGCCATTGTATTGGTTGTGTTAGAGTGTCTGGAGTGTGACCCTCGGTTGACCCCCATCCCATAGTAGTGTTCGCACCTCAGTGCCTACTGTCCTAAAAACATCCTCTGGTATCTTCTTATATGTGTTTTGGAGAACGTATAGCAGTTTCTGGAGTGTAATCATTTTGAACATAGGTGCTCTACCCAATAGTGTCAGAGGCAGTCCTCTCCATCGTTTAACATCACAGTGAAATTATGAGCCCGATTCACAAAAGTAATCTGAGACAAAATCCTAACTTTACGAATTTCGGTATTCACAAAAGGCATTTAGTAGTAGTAAAGTTATGATCCTAACTTTACTACTACTAAACCGAGAAAAATCCTAACTTTACGGCTTTTGGTATTCATAAAAGGGATTTATTAGTAGTAAAGTTAGGATTCCTAACTTTACTACTACTAAACTGAGACAAAATCCTAACTTTACGACTTTCATAGTCACAAAAGGCATTTATTTAGTAGTAGTAAAGTTAGGGTTCCTAACTTTACTACTAAATGCCTTTGGTGAATAACGAAAGTCGTAAAGCTAGGATTTTGTCTCAGATTACTTTTGTGATTTGGGCCTTCTGTTATTATGCTCCGGATATTGTGAGCAAGGCTCAACGAGGCATTGGTAGTTATGTAGATGCCTAAATATTTAAATCCCTTGTGGCCAACCTGCAGGTGGCTGGGGAGTTCTTGTGTATCTATGGGTCCACCAATTAGGTATAGACTGGATTTATCCCAGTTGATTCTGTACCCTGCATGCCATCCGTATTCCTCAAATACCTGTCGTATGCTTGGGAGTGTCACAATGGGATTAGTGACATATAGGAAGATGTTGTCGGCATATAGTGAAATCTGTTCTTCTCGACTTGAGTCATTGTCTGCAACTAATCCACTTATGTCTGGGTGGGCCCTGACTAAGCACGCTAGCAGTTCTAGTATTTATGCAAATATCAGTGGCAACAGCGGATGGCCCTGTCTAGTGCCCTGTTCCACTGGGAATGTTGTCGACATAGCTCCGTTGACCCGCACCCTCACCAGCGGTGAGTTGTATAGTAGATCGGTCCATGCCCAAAAGAATCGGACCAAATCCAAACCTCATTAGCACCAATCTCACGAACGGCCAGTGTACGGTGTCAAACGCCTTTTCGGCATCTAGGGCAGGGAGTACATGTGGGTCTGTTTGATATTTAACCCTATCCAACCAGATCAATAGCCAAAGCAGATAAAACCTCGTTGATCTCCCTGGCAGGAATCCCAACTGATCTGCGTGGATGTGCGAGGTGATAGCAGGCATCAATCTCATCGCTAAGATGGTGGCAAGTCATTTTAGTTTCTATGTTCAGAAGTGATATCGGTTGGCAGGAGCCACACTCCGTAGTGGGGTTCCCCGATTTATGAATACCTACCACTATGGCTGTCCAGAAATCTGTTGGGAGTATACCCTCTGCTTGCGCTTCCAGGTACATTTGCACTAAGTATGGGCTCAATAGGCTGGAATTCACCTTAAAGAATTCCCCCAGTTTTCCATTGAGCTTTGTGGTCTTTTCAGTTTTTTGTTTACCTACTGCTGTCACCACTTGTTCTAAGGTAAGCTGTTTTTCAAGGGCCTCACGATCATCTCCGGACAGGGAGGGCAGATCGACTGTGCGGAGACATTTTGAATTTGGGGTCCTTTGCAAAAGGCCCTGGCTCTATATAGTTCTGTATAAAAGCTCTCAAAGGCGTCAGCTATATCCAGTGCTGTTGTGAGCGTATTGTCTCCCTTATGTATGGCGGACACCCACCTGGTTTCTCTCTCCTTCCTACCAAGTCACGATAGAAGTCTCCCCACCCTATCCCCAATCTCATAGAGGCGATGTTGCGTAGCCAGGAGGAGTGATTTTGCCTCTTGATGGGCCAGTGCCAGCTACTCCCTGTGTGTGACTGATATCTGTCTGTGCCCAGGCCTACGTCTCTCTCCAGCTCTAGGAGCTGACATTCCAAGGTTTCAACCTCCTTGACCTCTTTCCTCCTTTTGTACGCTCTTGTGTTTTGTGCCCTGTCTATTAGTACGGGTTTGAAAGACTCCCAGAGAACCACTGCCGAGGACACTCTGCTCTCGTTTTCATGGATGTATAGTTCTCAGTCTATCTCAATATCCTGCAATTTCTGCGTCCCAGAGGTCCCAGGAGTTAAGCCTCCATCTGTTGTGTGTTTTGGGCCGCCCTTCTATTTTAAGCCATGGGGGAGTGATCAGACAGACCCCTTGCCAGATAATCCACCCTGACCACCGTCCCTATTTCCCCGGCCGGGGCCAGAAGGTAGTCCAGTCTGGAGTGGGCTTTCTGAGCTCCTGAGAAATATGAGTAGGTGTAGTCTGTGGGGTGATGTTGGCGCCAGAGGTCGATCAGGCCCAATGTCTGCATAAACTTAGCCAATGGTGTGTGCCCCCATTGATCCGTTGTCATACTTGTACGGCCCATACATGGATTTTCTACATCATTGAAGTCTCCACCCAATATGTGTGTTGAAGAGTTAGATTTCAGTAGGATCTGCTCTACCTTATCTAGGGTCTGTTGTTGTAGTCTTGGGGTGCGTACACACTGATCAGGGTGATTTCTCGTCATCCTCAAATCCCTTGCACCACGGTGAATGTTCTGTTTGGATCCACCCAGGTTTTGTGTAAACGAAAGGGTGGTGTCTTTTTAATTAGGATGGCAACCCCTCTGGACCCCGAAGATAATTCTGTATGTCCAAGAGTTGTATATGTCCCTCTCCCAAGAAATGCGCAATGGGTGACCCGGAGGTGTGTTTCCTGGAGGAGGACTATATCCGGTTTCAGTCTCTTGAGATAATTGCCCACCAGCCCCTCATAATTTTATGGCCCAGGCCATTGACGTTCCATGTCATTATAGAGTACCCTTCTTCATTCAGTGTATGTGGTGTCGGTTCTGACATCATTCTTGTTTGTGTGATGTCAAGAGTACGGATTTGTCTCTGTTTATGCGATCTCGATGTCTATTTGCTCTATAAAAAGCCATAAACTGCCCCCCTTTCTTTGAACTGATATTCCCCCCTGTCCCTTCCCTCCCTCCCCACTCTCTCCCACTGCCAAAGCACTTTCCCTGAACTGTCAACATAACAACTGTGTCATAGGTTAAGCTTGAGAGGTCTGTAGCCCCACCGCCCTTACCCCTTAATAAAAAAAACAACAACTTAAACTAGGGGTGTGTCTGAATATTACACATCAAGACCCTTCTTTGGTGTAATAAGAGAGTCTAAAAAGGCACCAGGTGCCATCTTCATGTCCTTTCAGCTCCCACTGACCTGTGTATTTCATCCTTCTTCGCTCCCTTCGTGCATTACTTGTAGGGTTTTTCTCATGTTGCTGTGTGGGGTTCCGGCTCCTCTAGGTTGGTAATCTTTTGCAACAGTGGGTGGTCACTGTTTGTTCCTGTTGAGTGTTCCAGTTCTGAAGGTTCAGGGGTGGCATGTCTTCTTACTCAGCCTTTTGAGTGTCTCTTCCCGTTCTTAGTTTGTGACTGGCCATCACCCGTAACCGAGGTGTAGGTCTTCACTGTGCGCCCCCCCCTCGACCTTAGGGGAGTGCTCCGACACAACTTGCCTGTTCACCTCGGACCATGCTTCAGTTTCAGTCTTTGTGGTCGAGGTTCAGTGTCAGGCATTCGACCTACGCGAGGGGATCCTGTTGATTTACTTCTTTTCTGCATGGGGGGGACATGCTTCTATCCAGTTTCATGCCTCTTCTGGTGTTTGGAAGAAAAATGCCTTACTCTGGAAGATTACTTTTAGTTTTGCTGACAAGAGAAGCATGTATTGGATGCGGAGATTTCGTAATTTTTCTTTGACAGAGTCAAAAGTTCTCTTTTGCTTCTGGACTTCTCGAGAATAGTACAGAAACACCATTATTTTGGTGTTAGCAATTTGAATCTCCCCTGCTCACCTCACCTCGCAGAGTATCAAGTTATGGTCCTGATGGTTAACAAAACGAGCAATTAGCGGACGTGGGGGTGCCCCTGCCAGTGGTTTCAGGCTGTGCATCCTGTGGGCATGTTCAATCACGAAGCATAGTAAGAACTGTGCTTTCGGGAGTCTTTAAGCCATTTATGTAGAAAGGCTTCCACGTCCGATCCCTCAGTTCCCTCCGGAAAGCCTATGAAAATTAGGTTGTTCCTGCATGCATGGTTTTCCACGTCATCTACCGGGGTCATCTACCTTCCAGGCGATGTCCCTCACGGAAGCTGTGAGATGAGTTACCTCTTTGGGCAGGGTCTGTGTCACATCTTCTACCTCCGATATACGTTGTTCTGCTAATGTTACTTTTTCAGATATGTTGCGTAGGTCCTGTCGTAGCAGGGTAGCATCTGAGCGAACTTTTCTATTTTACTTTCCAGTGCTTCTCTGGAGGATTGTATCGCCTGTAGGAGGGTTGCATTGTCTGGCATAGATACACTATCACCCGACGTCCCACGAGGGGGGGGCCATAACCTTTGCATATTTGTCCATTTTCCCCTGTCTCTGTGGTTTCAGCTCCTTGTCTTTGACCGTTGGGGGTAATTGAGGTCAGATGCCACTGCATAGTGGTTTATAGCACTGAGCCACGTCCAACCGGGTCCCCGTTTCGAATTGCTTCTTTCTGATCAATGAGTCGATGGCCCTTGTTCTCAAGTGCGTGCGTTTATATTCCGGCCTCTTCTGTGTCTCATTTGCTCAACTCTTGTGCTTGCTGAGTGTCCCACCGTCCCAGGCTATTCCCTAGGTGTGCTCTCAGGTTTTCCTTGGGTTTCTCTTCACTTGGAGGAGGTCTTTCCTCCAACTCACTTTTTTGGCAAACTATCCCGGTTGACAGCAAAGGCTTTAGGGTCGCTCTATGCTGGGATTGTGGTTTCCCTCTAGGCACCATCTAATTTGTACCCAGTGCAGTACTGCCCTCTCTCCACCCAATGTCTAATAGTGGTTTGCAGGATCTCTTGTACATGTGCCTCTTCCGACCCGATGTATGGCGTTCACAGGCTCGTGTCTCGCCCGCATCTTCAATGCAAGCTATATACTCCCAGTGGGAGTAGTACCGGGCGGTGTCTGGGGCCTCTCTTGTTGCGATGACTCCTGTTAGGCTGCGCAGTCCCTGTGTCGTGTGCCAACCCACTGCTATAGTTCCCTGCCGCGCTGTTGCTGCCTTGAGTGGGTCCCAGGCTCTCCCTCCAGGTCTCTGTTCATGTGGGGAAGGTCCTACTATCAACACACTTCTGGGTAGCCTCTCCCGGTTTTCTGCCACTGTGATCTGCCGTTCCATGGCGGTGCTCAGCTACCGGCTACTTCATTGCCCTGTTTAAGGACCGGAGCCCGATGTTGTGGGATCCCTCCGTGCCGGGAGTGTAATTACTGCCTGGGTGCAGTCTAATTTTCCTCCTGTGCTTTGCAGTTCTCTCACAGCCCCAGGTTTATTGTGGGCTCGTGGATCTCTTGCAGTGGGGCTCCTCTGAGCCTGTGGTGTGATTATCTCGGGCTTGTGCTTCTCCCGCATCTCCAGTGGGGGCTGTCTGCTACCAGTGGGGGTACAGCAGAGGTGAAGTTTGGGGCCTCCGCTGGTACGATGATTCCTGCTGGGTTTCATAGTCCCCAGCTCTCATGCCCGCCCGCTGTGTGGTTCCCCGTTGTGGTGCTTCGGCCATGAGTGGGTCTCATAGTGAGACCCGTCTGGCCGTTAGGTGTGGTTAACTTTCCCTCTTTGGGCTTCTCTGGGCACTCCTGGCAGGGCCGCTCATGTGTCGGATCCCATGGCTTACCTCCCTAGCGCGGGTGGAGTCCTCTGCAAGCCGCCGCCATTATGAGTCGCAGCCTCTAGCTTGGGCGTGGTCTCAGTGGAGCTTGCAATTTTCCCCCACTGTGTCTCAGGCATGATATGTTGCTATTGTGATGCTTTCAATTACTCTCTTGACTTCGATTTGTAAGCTGATGGCGCTGGGAAGGCAGGATGTAGAACAGGATAGTTGCTGGGCCGGCAGAGCTCTTATCGGACATGTCTAGTCCACCATGTTGCTGGCCACGCCCCTCTAATGAACACACTTTTGATAGTGTGATAATTATTCCTTTATTCCAGCAAATGTGAACAGATAAATCAATGGATCCTCAGCCATTCTCAGTTAAAGTGCCAATTGAATGTGGGATTTCGTTTACTTTATTTAAGCAACCTCTTGAGACACACCCACATCTCCCCACATCTAAAGAAACTCTACTGGCTCCCCATACACAAACACATCCAATTCAAACTCCTCACACACTCCCACAAGGCTCTGCCCAACATAGGCCACACCTGATTAGGTATGTCTTGTACCTGTATTGATGGTATGTTTGAGACAGTTGTGGCATGAAGGTAAAATGCTCGACCACCAAGTCTGACTTGTGAAAATGGGGACTAGATAAGTATAACAAAGAAGCAGACTGAAGCCCACTGGCTGGAGTTAGCTTTGAAAGCATTTTAGAACAAGCATTTACAATGCAATCAGTGTTGCCTTTGGGACCTTATATTTATTTAGCTATGCAGCACATTAGCCTGGGTGCTGAAACATCTACTGTTCTTTAACATGGAGGGAAAGTAAGCACTAAACTGCGTGACACGCCAGGTATGGGAACCCATGGAGAGAAATATTGCCTTTCAGCGGGAAATGGCATAGTCCAAGCTCTGTTTTTGATATAAAATCAGGGCCTTCGGTGGTCATATCACTGAAAATACAAGATTTGAAAAAAATATATATTTTCTACGGGTGCTTGTGGAAGACAACTTCTATGGACTGGAATCTAGAGAATGCTAAAGTGATTCTGGTATTTTACTGACCTCTGCTGGTCGTTTTCTATCAAGACAGTTAAATAGAGGCAGATGAACAGAAAAAACGTCCCTAAGTGGAAGCAGACAAGTCCTAGGGCTGATCTCCAGAACCCACAAAGTACATACACATATAATTATATATTAAAGTATATACTAAAGTATATACAAGAGGTCTCGAATGCTCGACCTAAAAATAGTGAGGTGCGTACCCATAGAGAACACGGTGAACTAAGCAAAGCACTCTAAATGTGGTACAGTGTTACATGAGATGCATAACAATGCCTTCAACTATGGCTGTAACATATGATACCCTGCCTGATGTAGAAATGTCGGTTCGAGAGTGAGGCTAGGTAGAGGTTATTACAATAGTGTAACCAAAAGATTATTGCAATAGTGTATCCAAAAATATATACAGGATTTCACACAAACACCCCTGCTCTCAAACCAGAGCACAGGTATCATATGGGAAAGAAGTTGCATGTGGATAACACAAGTCGAATGACTGCAGGTATTTGAGGGTCCATCTACAGGGTTGCATCAACCTTGATGCCATTAAGTGGCAGGTTGCTGCAGTGATCTTAAGTCTGAGGGTCATAAGCAGGAGTGCCAAAGAGCGCAGTCACCTCCATTTATAATCACTTCTGTGTTATCGGTATGATCAATGGCATGCCATCAGTGTGTGAACCGTCGACTGTCCTGAGGGGAAGAGAAGTGACTTAAAGAATTGTAGATGATAAAATGTGGTTGAGTGTCATTCACTTAATTGTAAACATATAGCCCATATGAATAAATGACAGGCACCAGTGGCATTATGTACAGGTTGCATAGGTAAGGAGACAAGGACTTGCTCTGTGGGACTCCGCAAAAAGAGACGTAGATGGGGTAGTATTTCCCCAGGATCAATTGTTGTGATCTGCCACTCAGAAAGGAAATAAACCAGTCTAGAGCCATATCTTCAATGCCAGCAGCATGGAATGAGTGCTTGCTGCACATGGCCACATTTGAAGTTTTCAGCAAATGAGGACAACACACACAACACAAACATATCATGTCAACAATGCGTTTGAGCATGCAATGTAATTTGTGGCTCCCGGCAGATTTCAGATGTGTATTTTTAGCCAAGATTTGAGGTTTACAAGGGCTTCTGGGTAAGAAAACCTACTGTGAGCCACACAAGTCACCCAATCGTGGACTCCCATGGGTGTCTAGTTCATAGAAATATGTGTGTTTTGTAGGTTTCCTTTGTAGGTTTCTCTAGGTGCCACCTGAACTAAGACCAAAATTCCACCGCTACCCAACTTGCAAAAAAAGGGTTGGAATTGAATGGAAAAATGTGATTTGTCCATGTTGCGTTTTGGTCCTTTTCTTGTTGTGGGTACTGGGTCCACTCACATATGTGAGGTATCATTTTTATCAGGCAATATTACGGAAAGCTGAGTGGTAGGAAATTTGTGGGTCCCTTCATATTTCAGAAGTTTCCTTCACAGAAGTGTGAGGAAAATGTGTGTTTTTGGCAACGTTTGAGGTTTGCAATGGCTTCTGGGTAAGACATCTGGTGAGAGCCATACAAGTCACAATAGTTTTTAGAAATGTCTAGGTATGGTAGGATTCCATGAGCGGCGGCAGTGATAGGGTGCAAAAACCTCAGCTACACACACTGTAAAAAAGCATGGACTCTGCTGGGTGATATACAATTTCTCAATACACAAAATTCTCACAAAAGGGAAAGGGTGGGGGAGGGTCCAAGGGAGAAGTTTAAAGACCAACTACAGTATAAATCCCCTATTCAACATATACTCAACAAAGATACTGTGGGTCTAATGTCCTGTATAAAGAAAACGCTGACAAGACAGGCAAGTTGAAACCCCACACAAATAATGGTAAGAGATATATCAAAAAGTTTAGTTCCCATCACCCACCAAAGGTGGCTTATCATCATCTGGGAACTCAGGACTGTACTGAGAGAACCAACCACTCTGATGGTTGTGGTGGTTATCCAGTTGTCCCAGGCGTGAATACAAACGGTAGGGTGATGGTTGCAGTGCAAAAAGGTGATACGAACAAAAGAGAAAAAGTGCTATTAAAAATGGCTACCAAGATGCTGTAAGTTTTATTCTGGCGCTATCTTGATATCACTTTAAAATCAGTGCTTAGACAGCTTAACAAATAACTGTCAGATCGACGGTCTACATGTTTCGGTTTCTGGACATTAGAGTCCAAGCTCTCATCAGGACCATATTGTCGCTACTGCAAAGAAGTGTGTAAAAAATAGAAAAACAAAAGTGTATAAACCAAGTTGGTGTACAATACAACCTGATTGGGTCTGTATGTCCCTATGGAACTGTTACAGGTCAAGAACCCGGAGAATTGTGGGTACGCACCTCGCCTCACCTGGCATCTGCTCAGGGTGTTGAGGCACCGCTCTGTCCGTCGGTACCCCGCTCTGTCATCCGAGCTAGAAGACAAGAGCAAGACAGTTAAATAGAGGCAGATGAACAGAAAAAACGTCCCTAAGTGGAAGCAGACAAGTCCTAGGGCTGATCTCCAGAGCCCACAAAGTACATACACATATAAGTATATATTAAAGTATATACTAAAGTATATACAAGAGGTCTCGAATGCTCGACCTAAAAATAGTGAGGTGCGTACCCATAGAGAACACGGTGAACTAAGCAAAGCACTCTAAATGTGATACAGTGTTACATGAGATGCATAACAATGCCTTCAACTATGGCTGTAACATATGATACCCTGCCTGATGTAGAACTGTCGGTTCGAGAGTGAGGCTAGGTAGAGGTTATTACAATAGTGTAACCAAAAGATTATTGCAATAGTGTATCCAAAAATATATACAGGATTTCACACAAACACCCCTGCTCTCAAACCAGAGCACAGGTATAATATGGGAAAGAAGTTGCATGTGGATAACACAAGTCGAATGACTGCAGGTATTTGAGGGTCCATCTACAGGGTTGCATCAACCTTGATGCCATTAAGTGGCAGGTTGCTGCAGTGATCTTAAGTCTGAGGGTCATAAGCAGGAGTGCCAAAGATTGCAGTCACCTCCATTTATAATCACTTCTGTGTTATCGGTATGATCAATGGCATGCCATCAGTGTGTGAACCGTCGACTGTCCTGAGGGGAAGAGAAGTGACTTAAAGAATTGTAGATGATAAAATGTGGTTGAGTGTCATTCACTTAATTGTAAACATATAGCCCATATGAATAAATGACAGGCACCAGTGGCATTATGTACAGGTTGCATAGGTAAGGAGACAAGGACTTGCTCTGTGGGACTCCGCAAAAAGAGACGTAGATGGGGTAGTATTTCCCCAGGATCAATTGTTGTGATCTGCCACTCAAAAAGGAAATAAACCAGTCTAGAGCCATATCTTCAATGCCAGCAGCATGGAATGAGTGCTTGCTGCACATGGCCACATTTGAAGTTTTCAGCAAATGAGGACAACACACACAACACAAACATATCATGTCAACAATGCGTTTGAGCATGCAATGTAATTTGTGGCTCCCGGCAGATTTCAGATGTGTATTTTTAGCCAAGATGTGAGGTTTACAAGGGCTTCTGGGTAAGAAAACCTACTGTGAGCCACACAAGTCACCCAATCGTGGACTCCCATGGGTGTCTAGTTCATAGAAATGTGTGTGTTTTGTAGGTTTCCTTTGTAGGTTTCTCTAGGTGCCACCTGAACTAAGACCAAAATTCCACCGCTACCCAACTTGCAAAAAAAGGGTTGGAATTGAATGGAAAAATGTGATTTGTCCATGTTGCGTTTTGGTCCTTTTCTTGTTGTGGGTACTGGGTCCACTCACATATGTGAGGTATCATTTTTATCAGGCAATATTACGGAAAGCTGAGTGGTAGAAAATTTGTGGGTCCCTTCATATTTCAGAAGTTTCCTTCACAGAAGTGTGAGGAAAATGTGTGTTTTTGGCAACGTTTGAGGTTTGCAATGGCTTCTGGGTAAGACATCTGGTGAGAGCCATACAAGTCACAATAGTTTTTAGAAATGTCTAGGTATGGTAGGATTCCATGAGCGGCGGCAGTGATAGGGTGCAAAAACCTCAGCTACACACACTGTAAAAAAGCATGGACTCTGCTGGGTGATATACAATTTCTCCAGGTCGAGTTTGGGGCATTTTGTGTCACATACTGTTGGACCTAGCCCTTTTTGCAGGGTTTTCCCTAAACGTTTTTCTTCGTCCTGTATTTTTTCTGACCTCTTTTTGTTGGCTTTAGGACTCTGGGCACTTTACCACTGATATTTACTGCTTAAGTGTATGTGCTCTCTCCTTTAAACATGGTATGATTGGCCTACACCTGTTTGGCATATTTAACTTACCTGTAGGACCCTAGTACAGTGGTATCTCATTTACCCAGGGCCTGTAAATTAAATGCTACAAGTGGGCCTGCAGCGCTGCTTGCGCCACCCACAGAAGTAGCCTTTCAAACCTGTCTCAGACCTGCCACTGCAGTGCCTGCCTGCACAGTTTACTGCCACATTGACTTGGCATTTAAAGTTACTTGCCAAGACCGAAACTCCCCTTTTACTACATATAGGCCACCTCTAAGGTAGGCTCTAGGCAACCCTATGGACAGGGTGCTTTGTATTAAAGGTAGGACATGTGACTTTATTGTGTGGCATAAATTGGTAGTGACAGCCTATTTCATTTTTCACTACAGTGAATACTGCTCCTCTCATAGGTTAGCATCAGGAATTCCCTCATATGTCTGTAAGTGGTAATTTCTGATCTGAAAGGAGTAGCATTGCCATGTTTGTTATGTTTGTAATACAGGTGATATATCTTGCTCATTGGTGTAGGTAGATTCTTCATTACTATTGTTGAAATGCCACTTTTAGAAAGTGGGCATTTTTATGTGCTTATGACTCTTTGTGCTTTGCAGCCTGACTCCAATCTACATCTATGGCAGAGTGACAGCTACACTTTGTGCATACTTTCCAGACAGCCATCGCACAGGGAGGGTGCATCTACATTCATCTGCATACTGAATGGTCTTCCTGGACTGGTAGAGTGGAAGGAGGGGTGCATTTACATTTGTATAGGATGTATCCTGATCTCACACAAATTGCTGGTTTCCCCCCTACTGTACATCTGGAACCAGAGCTGAGTTGAAAGGGGGTGCTGTGCACTGCTAAGGTAACTTCTTTTGACGCTACCTTCACATCAAAGACATTTTGAGTATAAGAACAGGGGCTTTGGCCCCATGATTTTAGACACTGCATGGACTTGTAAACAGATGGTGCTGGTTCTCCTGACTGAACACTGCCAAAATGAACTGTTATGCTGCCAGGAAGAACCATCATTGGACTGACATGCTTGTTGTGCTGAACAGTGGCCTGCTGGGCTACAAGAAGGATTGCCACTTTGCTGCAAGGACCTGGGTGTGCACAGTTGTTCCCCTGGAATCGGTCACTGCCAGAAGTGGCCATGGGACGCTGAATCTGGCCTCGCCAGTCTCCTGTAATTAGCACAGGGAGAGGGCTTCATCTGGCATGTGAGGTTGCCTTAAAGAGAAGCGGTGGTGAGCGCTTTTGCTTTCTTATCCCATTACGCGCTTCGTGAGTGCTTTTGCTTTCTTATCCCATACAGCGTATGGTGAGCACCTGTACTAGAGGAGCATGCTCAGTGCCAATTGGTGCACAGGGAACGAGAGCGCTTCAAGCAACTCAGCAGTCTGTGATTCATCGAGGCCCCTGGCAGCTCAGGTGGTGCCACCACAGAGTCCTGTGCTCTGCCAAGCCAGTGCCCGTGGCAGCAACCACCAACATGGAGAGACGTGGTCTCTTTCCCCGCAGCGCCTGGGGCAGTTACGACTTTGTGTAGCCAGAAAGCATTGCTAAGGCAATGGGGAGGCTCTCAATTATGTCAGCGAGAGGGGAGACCCACCCTCAGGAACAACCGGCGTTGCTGACGGCTGGGCCACCGGCAAGTGCATCGTGTTAGGGACAGCCCTGTTAGACCGACATCTCTGCCCGGAGCAGCAAAGGTTTCGGTGGGAGCTTGGGCAGAAGAGTATTGCATTACTGCGGCTGCACCGCATGTTCGCAAGCAGAATGCTTTGTGTGTGGGGGTCTCTTGTGGGCCCTTAAGCGAGGCTTCCTACCACTACGGGAACCTGCAGTATGTGGATGTCCCACCTGTGCACATACCTTGGAGGTACTTGTTTCTAGGATTAGTGGCAAGGGGGTGAGTCCTCGATGGAGGACCCCCCCACTCTTGGAACTTGCCACCTACAGAGAACTGTCATAGGTGTGCAGAGGTTCTGTACCTTACATTTTGTGATTATTCTACCATATAACAGGTGCCGATTCGGATCCTGGAAAAAATTTCCCCATACGAATCGTATCCGGGATTTTTACCGTACGAATCGTACAAGTAGCGTACAAACTGCCAAGTACGATTCGTATGGGAAAAAGTCCATACGAATCGCATTGGGAAAATATCCCCACACGTCCTTGGGTCGGAAAATGTGTCCGACACATCCTCGGACGATTTACCCTACGAATCGGAAAAATGAAGTCCGACCGCGCAAGTACGATCCGTCCCGTCCTTCCAATTTCACAACCGTATGGAAAATACACCGTACGGACCGAACTGCAATAGCAACCATGGAGACATGTGCCCGCATACGCAGGGAGGGTTGCATCTACATTCATCTGCATACTGAATGGTCTTCCTGGACTGGTAGAGTGGAAGGAGGGGTGCATTTACATTTGTATAAGCTGTATCCTGATCTCACACAAATTGCGCTGGGGGTACGCACCATACATACACGGGTGGGGGTACGACTCGTACATACACGGGTGTACATACACAGGTGGGGGTACGACTCGTGCATACACGGGTGTACATACACAGGTGGGGGTACGACTCGTACATACACAGGTGTACATACATGGGAGGGGGTATGACTCTTACATACACGGGTGTACATACACAGGTGGGGGTACGACTCGTACATACACGGGTGTACATACACAGGTGGGGGTATGACTCGTACATACACGGGTGTACATACACGGGTGGGGGTACGGCACGTACATACAAGGGTATACATACACGGGTGGGGGTACGGCACGTACATCCGTGGGGTCTGGGGGGGGGTTCGGCGCGTACATACACAGGTGTAAATACACGGGTGGGGGTACGGCACATACATACACGGGTGTACATACCGAGCCCCCAATATCGCTCGCATCGCGCCGTACTTCGCTTTCCCGGCACTTTTTGGGTGCCGTAAAAATATTGCCGTCCGGACTGGTGTTGGTACGATTCGTACTTCCTGGTTCGTGAAATGCAGCCTGCATGCGTCCCGACGTCACATCGGCGCTGTCCCGGATCACATTGGTATGTGTTTTTACAGTCGGTCGGTGTTTTTTCCGACTCGTACGGAAATGGTGTTTCCGTACGAATCGTACTTGCAAGTTTGTAGGGTTATTTTACCGGGTACGAGTCGGACGGAGAAAACCCTCCGACCGACGGTTCGTACCCGGTTTTTCCAGGATCGGAATCGGCACCTTAATAGGAGCACAGGTACACCATGAATTATAATGCCATATTGATTTATGAATTTCATTCATTGCCTGCTGTATTTTATGCCCTTGATGTTTACGGGGGGATATTGTTTATGCATTGCATTGGCAGGATAACGAGTAATATATGATGAGACTGCAAAATATGCACTGTAATTATGTTTTGGTGCTTGACCATTGCATGTTTGGCAGAGTCATTAATGTTTCATGTTATCTTGGGCTACGGTTTATGTATAATATACTTTACATTTTTAAATAATATTGTGTGGAGTCTCTTTTTTGTGTATTCATTGTGCTGCTGGTGTATGTGGTTTACGCTAATGCTTTACACATTGCCTTGGGATAAGCATGACTGCTCTTGCCAAGCTACCAGGAGGGTGAGCACAGGTTATCTTTTGTGTGTAACTTACTAGCACTGACTAGAGTGGTGGGTCTGCCTGGCTTAGGTGCATGGCCGAGCCAATCTGAAACCCCATTTCTAACACAAGCACTAGGCCAACCTTACAAGTCTGAAAGCCCTTTTTTGTTGATCACACAAAGTCTGGGAACAGGTGCACTATCAAGCTGGACCTAAAAAGGTTCAAAAAGTTGACCAAATCCTGAGGACACACACACAAGCAGGAAGTATATGTGAGGCACCCCCTTTAGTAGCCCCTCAAGGAAGGCCTGTGTAGTAAAAGATATATTTTCAAACTGGGGTCGGTTCCCATGAAGAAGCACCACATGTAATTAGGATCATAAAGAAAAATGACAAGGATTGTAATATTTTGTTCATGCATGTGTTTTGTGATGAAACAAACTAAATATGTTAATTGGTTTTCTATAATGCTTGATGTAAGCTTGTATATATATTAATTTGAAGGGACTTTGATTTCGAGGAGCTTGAGAATACTGAAGAAATCACAAATGCTATTGATAGCACAAAGTAAAGAATGTGTAGTGATGCAGTAAATTACTCCATGAAGAAAGAGAGGAACCTGTTAAGCAGTTGGGAATTAAAGAAGGAGCTTGGGTCAATGTAGAAGAAACACAATAAATGGTGCGCGCTATTCAGCAACCATTTTGACGGAAGGATAAAGTATTTCCATAAGGTGTAGATGTTACCATGCATTTGCAGTTATATTAGGAGGTAACGCCATGAAAAGATTAGTAATATAAGATATCTGGTTATTTTATTAAGTGTAGCTAAACCTAAAAGTGTCACATTTATTAAAATTGCTGAAACTTTAAGGTAACAATTTAAAAAATACAAATACAAGGAGACTTCAATGAAGGCAAACAAAAGTGCACCAACTATAGGGTGACAATAAACATCTTATTGTTAAATATTAAATACATCTTAACTAACCCGACTAGCTGTATTCTCAGGTAAAATGTTAACATGGCCATTTTTTTAAAGTCAGAATCTAGAATGAAAAAATTTAACATCAGTATCAGATGTACAATTGCAGCCAATGTTCACAGTGTGGACATTCAGGTCCACACTGAACACATGTTATTTAAGGACCTTAGAATTGTAGGAATTCACTAGGTTTCTGCCCAGCTGGCATCTTTGAGAATTTAAGCTGTCCTAATATTTGAACTAAGGCTCTGTGTGAAGAACTTTCTTAAAAACTGGAATCATCGAGCTACCTATATTCACCGAACTGGTACTAACTGAGTGGCACTGCTGAAGCTCTATTTGCATGTCCTGCTTCTGCTGCCCTTGCTCTATGTGGAATCCCCCAGCTAGCCAAATGAGTCTTACATCACTGATGAGAGCCTAATCCCGCCCCCCCACCACAAGACAGAGACAACCTGTTGAACAGTGGCAGCTCCTCCACAATTGATCCACTGCCTGGCTCAGGGCCAGCAAATAAAAAATAAACCAATGTTCTTGCATTCTTTTAATTTACATTTGCTGGCTCTTAGACAGCGGTGTTGGGAGGGGCGGGACCGAGGCATGGGAAAAAAATAACATTATCATTTTCTTTTTCACTGTTGCATCTGCTGGGTAGCTGAGTCGTGGGGTGGGTGGGGTCATCCTCCTGAGCTTCAGGAGAAGTAGTTGTAGGTGCTACTAAGTGTGCATGACGGTTTGGCCGGCCATTTTAGGTCGGCCAAACTGACATGCGCACTTAGCATTTCTCCACCTGGCTGTGTTGTGCAGCCAGATAGAGAAAAGCCACATGCTGCCAGGCACAGTCTGAGCGGCAAACCATTTCTGGGATTGGCATCTGGGAGCCTGCACAGATTGCGCCGGTCGAGGATCGGGAGCCAAGGAAGATGGAGCGGACGCGGCATCTGCTTGCATGTTCGCAAGCAGAATGCTTTGTGTGTGGGGGTCTCTTGTGGGCCCTTAAGCGAGGCTTCCTACCACTACGGGAACCTGCAGTATGTGGATGTCCCACCTGTGCACATACCTTGGAGGTACTTGTTTCTAGGATTAGTGGCAAGGGGGTGAGTCCTCGATGGAGGACCCCCCCACTCTTGGAACTTGCCACCTACAGAGAACTGTCATAGGTGTGCAGAGGTTCTGTACCCTACATTTTGTGATTATTCTACCATATAACAGGTGCCGATTCGGATCCTGGAAAAAATTTCCCCATACGAATCGTATCCGGGATTTTTACCGTACGAATCGTACAAGTAGCGTACAAACTGCCAAGTACGATTCGTATGGGAAAAAGTCCATACGAATCGCATTGGGAAAATATCCCCACACGTCCTCGGGTCGGAAAATGTGTCCGACACATCCTCGGACGATTTACCCTACGAATCGGAAAAATGAAGTCCGACCGCGCAAGTACGATCCGTCCCGTCCTTCCAATTTCACAACCGTATGGAAAATACACCGTACGGACCGAACTGCAATAGCAACCATGGAGACATGTGCCCGCATACGCAGGGAGGGTTGCATCTACATTCATCTGCATACTGAATGGTCTTCTTGGACTGGTAGAGTGGAAGGAGGGGTGCATTTACATTTGTAGAAGCTGTATCCTGATCTCACACAAATTGCGCTGGGGGTACGCACCGTACATACACGGGTGGGGGTACGACTCGTACATACACGGGTGTACATACACAGGTGGGGGTACGACTCGTGCATACACGGGTGTACATACACAGGTGGGGGTACGACTCGTACATACACAGGTGTACATACATGGGAGGGGGTACGACTCTTACATACACGGGTGTACATACACAGGTGGGGGTACGACTCGTACATACACGGGTGTACATACACAGGTGGGGGTATGACTCGTACATACACGGGTGTACATACACGGGTGGGGGTACAGCACGTACATACAAGGGTATACATACACGGGTGGGGGTACGGCACGTACATCCGTGGGGTCTGGGGGGGGTTCGGCGCGTACATACACAGGTGTACATACACGGGTGGGGGTACGGCACATACATACACGGGTGTACATACCGAGCCCCCAATATCGCTCGCATCGCGCCGTACTTCGCTTTCCCGGCACTTTTTGGGTGCCGTAAAAATATTGCCGTCCGGACTGGTGTTGGTACGATTCGTACTTCCTGGTTCGTGAAATGCAGCCTGCATGCGTCCCGACGTCACATCGGCGCTGTCCCGGATCACAGTGGTATGTGTTTTTACAGTCGGTCGGTGTTTTTTCCGACTCGTACGGAAATGGTGTTTCCGTACGAATCGTACTTGCAAGTTTGTAGGGTTATTTTACCGGGTACGAGTCGGACGGAGAAAACCCTCCGACCGACGGTTCGTACCCGGTTTTTCCAGGATCGGAATCGGCACCTTAATAGGAGCACAGGTACACCATGAATTATAATGCCATATTGATTTATGAATTTCATTCATTGCCTGCTGTATTTTATGCCCTTGATGTTTACGGGGGGATATTGTTTATGCATTGCATTGGCAGGATAACGAGTAATATATGATGAGACTGCAAAATATGCACTGTAATTATGTTTTGGTGCTTGACCATTGCATGTTTGGCAGAGTCATTAATGTTTCATGTTATCTTGGGCTACGGTTTATGTATAATATACTTTACATTTTTAAATAATATTGTGTGGAGTCTCTTTTTTGTGTATTCATTGTGCTGCTGGTGTATGTGGTTTACGCTAATGCTTTACACATTGCCTTGGGATAAGCATGACTGCTCTTGCCAAGCTACCAGGAGGGTGAGCACAGGTTATCTTTTGTGTGTAACTTACTAGCACTGACTAGAGTGGTGGGTCTGCCTGGCTTAGGTGCATGGCCGAGCCAATCTGAAACCCCATTTCTAACACAAGCACTAGGCCAACCTTACAAGTCTGAAAGCTCTTTTTTGTTGATCACACAAAGTCTGGGAACAGGTGCACTATCAAGCTGGACCTAAAAAGGTTCAAAAAGTTGACCAAATCCTGAGGACACACACACAAGCAGGAAGTATATGTGAGGCACCCCCTTTAGTAGCCCCTCAAGGAAGGCCTGTGTAGTAAAAGATATATTTTCAAACTGGGGTCGGTTCCCATGAAGAAGCACCACATGTAATTAGGATCATAAAGAAAAATGACAAGGATTGTAATATTTTGTTCATGCATGTGTTTTGTGATGAAACAAACTAAATATGTTAATTGGTTTTCTATAATGCTTGATGTAAGCTTGTATATATATTAATTTGAAGGGACTTTGATTTCGAGGAGCTTGAGAATACTGAAGAAATCACAAATGCTATTGATAGCACAAAGTAAAGAATGTGTAGTGATGCAGTAAATTACTCCATGAAGAAAGAGAGGAACCTGTTAAGCAGTTGGGAATTAAAGAAGGAGCTTGGGTCAATGTAGAAGAAACACAATATATGGTGCGCGCTATTCAGCAACCATTTTGACGGAAGGATAAAGTATTTCCATAAGGTGTAGATGTTACCATGCATTTGCAGTTATATTAGGAGGTAACGCCATGAAAAGATTAGTAATATAAGATATCTGGTTATTTTATTAAGTGTAGCTAAACCTAAAAGTGTCACATTTATTAAAATTGCTGAAACTTTAAGGTAACAATTTAAAAAATACAAATACAAGGAGACTTCAATGAAGGCAAACAAAAGTGCACCAACTATAGGGTGACAATAAACATCTTATTGTTAAATATTAAATACATCTTAACTAACCCGACTAGCTGTATTCTCAGGTAAAATGTTAACATGGCCATTTTTTTAAAGTCAGAATCTAGAATGAAAAAATTTAACATCAGTATCAGATGTACAATCGCAGCCAATGTTCACAGTGTGGACATTCAGGTCCACACTGAACACATGTTATTTAAGGACCTTAGAATTGTAGGAATTCACTAGGCTTCTGCCCAGCTGGCATCTTTGAGAATTTAAGCTGTCCTAATATTTGAACTAAGGCTCTGTGTGAAGAACTTTCTTAAAAACTGGAATCATCGAGCTACCTATATTCACCGAACTGGTACTAACTGAGTGGCACTGCTGAAGCTCTATTTGCATGTCCTGCTTCTGCTGCCCTTGCTCTATGTGGAATCCCCCAGCTAGCCAAATGAGTCTTACATCACTGATGAGAGCCTAATCCCGCCCCCCCACCACAAGACAGAGACAACCTGTTGAACAGTGGCAGCTCCTCCACAATTGCTCCACTGCCTGGCTCAGGGCCAGCAAATAAAAAATAAACCAATGTTCTTGCATTCTTTTAATTTACATTTGCTGGCTCTTAGACAGCGGTGTTGGGAGGGGCGGGACCGAGGCATGGGAAAAAAATAACATTATCATTTTCTTTTTCACTGTTGCATCTGCTGGGTAGGTGAGTCGTGGGGTGGGTGGGGTCATCCTCCTGAGCTTCAGGAGAAGTAGTTGTAGGTGCTACTAAGTGTGCATGACGGTTTGGCCGGCCATTTTAGGTCGGCCAAACTGACATGCGCACTTAGCATTTCTCCACCTGGCTGTGTTGTGCAGCCAGATAGAGAAAAGCCACATGCTGCCAGGCACAGTCTGAGCGGC
Source organism: Triturus cristatus (assembly GCF_964204655.1). Lineage (NCBI taxonomy): Eukaryota > Metazoa > Chordata > Amphibia > Caudata > Salamandridae > Triturus > Triturus cristatus. The sequence goes on from NC_140591.1 coordinate 361,749,190, forward strand.
AAACCATTTCTGGGATTGGCATCTGGGAGCCTGCACAGATTGCGCCGGTCGAGGATCGGGAGCCAAGGAAGATGGAGCGGACGCGGCATCAGGTAAGTCATAATTTTACACATATATTTTTTTTTAAACGTATTTATGCACTCCCCTCTTGCCATCCTACCTAGTAGCATCAGGAGCAGTGCCACTGGTATCTTCGACAAGCACAGGATTCTCATCATGCAGTCAAATACAGGCTCACTTACTACGAACTGAATTTACAGCACTTGGTTTTGTTGAATTAAAACAAGTGACCGCTGTTGTTTCTTTTAATCAATTCAAATCCATACTATTATTTCGAGTGTTTAGCTTCACTTAGACATCTATCGCATATTTTACTGGGAAGGACAATTAACCACTGTGTAACAGGATGTCGCGGAACTCTGCGGAACTCCACAGAGTTTTTAAATCACTCTGTGGACATCTGCGGAGTGAAACTCTGCGAGTTCCACCCCACCCTAGTGAAAGGGGTAGCCAGACCTCTCAACTGCAAATTGCAAGACACTCAGTTGAGGAAGAGAGGAAAGTGAGGCCCCCTCCTCTTAGGAAAGTCACTTTTTATAGTCCAGATTGTCAGTGACATGTGGAGATCTGATCATCAAGTGACCATTCTTCCATTCTCCAGGTACGAACTGATACTTCAGCATACTTTCCCATGCTCCTCATGAGAAACGACTGTCCATTATGTCCTCATTGGTTAGTTGATCTCCATAGATATGGTCCAAAGGTTAGGTTCCCACCATTCATACACCAAGAAATGCTGTAAGAAAGTCTCATGAGCAAGAACAAATAAAGCAACATTTGAAGAAAAGTATACAAGTCCATTGCACAAGGCTATAACATAATGCAGCCTAGGGAGAATATCAATTTAAATGCTTTTAAAAGTTAACATTTCTTATTTAGTAAAACTAACTCCTAATTAAATACAAGCATAGCAAATAAATCAACCAAATCATATATGAACATTTTGCAAGGTTATCAGTGATTTTTACACACATATGTTCAACTCTCGTTGCGACCTACTTCCACAATTTCAAAAAGTAGCAACATTCAACCAATTTCTAAAAACCATTAAAATAAAATCAGTTCTATGATTAAAAGATCATTATAATGCTAGGCACATATACTGAAAGTTCCAATCATATAGCACATTGCATGCCTGAATTGCACTGTTGTCGAGCGCTCTACAATGAAGTCAGTATGAATGCTAGGTTTCATCATTAATTTTTATGTCATCTTTGTTAAGAATACAAGATAATCAGTTATAAACATCTTAAATTCATTATTTGATTAATCCTAATGTTTCTGCCTAGTCAAGCACACTTTTACGATGATGGTACTCACATTTTTCTTAGGTTCAGTGTCGTTTTTCTAGATGTGTGCAAAGTGCGCATTTATTTTTCATTGTCAAAATCAATTTATGTGTCGTGTAAGGCCTGATCAGCTTTTACGCTCCATCAAGCCCTTATATGGTGTTCAGTATGCCTTGTGCAAAGTAACTAGATGATTTTTTTGAGTGAGGCAGATTTTACAATAACATATAGCAGTTTAAACAATAATTGCCAAATCTCCTCCAACTGCTCAGTAGGCCTGTGTTCTTCCCAAGCTCTATGGAGATGCGGTCTTGTCTATTCTTCAGCCTCTTCAGCCTCGCAGAAAAGATTAAACCACCTAGAGACCTCTTTTTTAATCAAGCCAACTTCAAGAATATTTCCCCAAAGTTTATGTCAGGATCTACACACTTTATCTTGTTTCAGCCATCTACTCCAGTAAGAGAATTGGATAAACTAAGCTTAGAAAGCTTGCAGTTGGACTTTATACAAAAATACTCCTATGACTTGAAACCCCCCCTCTCCCCGTCAGTGTCCTCAAACAGTTTACCCATCTTCTTTAAGGGGTTTACTCAGAGCATCTTTTTATACATTCTGAAGCACAGGGGGAATCCAATATGGAAACCGGTGTGGAATAATAGGAGATTGCCCACCTAGACCCGATACAATACAAAAAAAGCCCAAGTTTTGAGTCTTTAAGCTGACCTTTTTGTAAAATTTTGGCAACCAAATTTATAAAGGAATCTACTGCCCCAGTTATAGATCTTTAACATCGCCTGCCACAATTGCCACCTAGGAGTCTGATCAGGCAAACTGAAAAGCATCCTGAATGATTTAAACTGCAGGTCTCAGCAGTAAAATAAATGGCTGCGACTTGTAAGCCAACCTTTCTTAATTTCAACCTTAGTTTTTCCAAAATATTCTAACAACTTTCGAGGCCCAAATAAAGCTATTTAGCCCACTTTGGAACATTTAATTGCTTGTTTCTCAAATTTGAGGGGGATACAACTGAAAAGGAAGGTGAGCTTTGGGAGGACACGCATTTTAATCAAATTAACATGACAATAGATTGACAACAGCAGATTCTGCGACTTTGCTTATAGGTTCTTTACTTCTTCTAATTAACTGTCTAGGTAAACTTTAGGAATCGTTTCCAAGCTTCGGGTGACTTCAGTGCCAAGGTACCTCACAGCCTTTTTCTAAAAACAGCAACTATAGAGTTCATTCCATGTCATAATATCTATCTTATCCTGATTCAATTTATACCCTAACAGAGTTCCAAACTCAGAAACGAGTTGTTCAAAATTCAGTACTGCTTCCTCAGTATAATTTTAAATAGTGTTAAATCTTCGGCGTACAAGGTAATTTTCTTGTTATACCCCTGGACCTTGAAGGGGGATATCTTAACTATTTCCGTTACTTTATGAGCTAGAAGTTCAATGTATAAGTTAAAAAGTAACGGGGACAGAGAACACTTCCGCTGTGTTCCTCTGGTGGTCCAAAGTTTCTCAGACAGATTATTTTGACCAGAACCTTTTAAGAAGCATTAGAGTTTAGGCTTTTACTGCATTAACAAAAGGCACCAGCACAATAAACTTGCCCAGGCAAGACCATAAATATTGGCAATTAACCTGGTCCAAGGCTTTGGCATCATCAGAAATGGATACTGCAAGTGGGGCCGAAGTTGTTACAGTCAAGTTTGTGACCCCTAGCAGTTGTTCGACTTTGTCAGTAAGTTGCCTCACCAGGATAAAGCAGTGCTCATCTCCTGTCACAGAAAGCAACAGTCTTTCTGCTAGAATCCCAGCAAATAAATTGCAATGTGCATTTAGTAGAGAAATGGGTTGATATGACACATCATTTGGGGTTGTTTTTTGGTTTTAAGATGACTACTATTGTAGCTTTGATCCAAGAGGCAGTTGGTGAAAAGTCATCGAGAAGAATTCCATTAAACATCGACTTCCATATTGGGCATAGTTCATTAGTCAGACCCCTGCCTTCCTGCTTTTCCATTTTTCCAGGGCAAAACAAATTTCTTCAAGCGTGATCTCCTGCAACAGGTTTTTCCTCTCCTCTTCTCCAAGGAATGGTAAATTTAGAAGGGACAGCCTCTCTCTGACAGCTTTTTCATTTGAGTTTCCTCTTTCAAATAAAGCTCTTGAAATAAGTTCCCAGAAGCCAGGCCTACATCTTCAGACTGTGTTTGTTCTATGCCCTGCCTGTCAAATACACCTGAGATAGTTTAGAGTAGCTTGAGACTTCACCATCAATACTAGCAATTTTCTTGCCCTTTCTCCATATTCAAACTGCTGCTGGGTTAATGCCTCCTACTTATCTTTAGGTTTTCTCTGCACATCTGCCCTATGCCCAAGTTTACATTTCTCCAACTCTGAATTAAGCCTTTCATAATCCTTCTCATTAGATGGGTCAGCCAATAACCACTCCAATTTTCACATCTTCTCTCTTTCAGAATATTTCTTCATTCCTCTCTGTCCATTTGGAAATATTGACCTGTCCATTTGGTAACAATGCCACTTATATACGCCTTACAGGCATCCCACACAATGCTCTCAGTACTACATTCCCTATTAAACTACAGAAAACTCTGACCTCTTTAGTTGTAATTCGTTGACTAGGCTTGGTTGTGATAGGAGTCGTCTATCCAGAGACCATTTCGTACCTACCCTGCTATTTCTCACTTAAAACTGCAGCCATACCAAAGCATGATCAGAAGGGGAGGAAGGCTCATATTTCACCTGTAAATCATGACACCATTTCCTGTCTACAAACCAGAAGCCCAGTCTGGATCAGTGGCCATATTTCTGACTATAAAATGAGTATACCCTCTGTTGCCCCACCCTCATTCTCCATGAATCACCTAATTCCAGAATTTTTAATATATCTTTCAAGACCTTCATCATCTTAGGCGAGTTCACTTGTGCTAGATGGGTAGATCTATCTAAATTATCGTTCATTAGGATATTAAAATCACCTCCCAATTTGATATTTGGATCTTATACTTCTCGGGCAGGGTCATCAAAATTAGGTCCATCTGCACCTCTGAAATGGCCCAGCTCACTTTCTTATCCATGTCTGACCTTATTAGTTGGATCCCTTCTAAATAAAATTGCTCCTCCTTTGAGTCGTGCGCACTGGGACCCAAGATGGCCCCCTGACAACGGAGCTCCGCATCGCGCCGGACTTCGCAGTTTCTTCTGGAGCGGTTCCAGCACCTTTCTTTTCAAAATGCTGAGATATTCCTGAATCGGAATGGTTGCTCTTCAAGATGATACCTTTTTCTGCCTTCATTCTCATGGAGATGTGATGTAATTTACAGGTGACTCTTTCAGTTGCCTAGCGGCCGCCATTTTGGTTCTCTTCCTGTCATTTTTCTTCCAGTTTCCTCACATGGTGCCCTGCAATTCAATTTTCTCTACGTTTCCTGTGTGCGGCACGCATTTTCTTTGAATGGGCTCTTTTCAACGCTGGAGGTCAACAATATCTGTCGAAATTACTATTTTTTTGTGAGGTAATTTTGCCTGTTCGCATTTATGATGCCAGCCTTTTCCTGAGTTTTTCATACCATAATTCATGGGTAGGAGCAAATACTTACTTCATCACACCAAAAGATTGAAGTCAAACACTCCTGCAGCTTGTGGTATCAACAACACTACCCCTAACAAATCCTCATACTTACCTGAAGTATCGAAGCACAGGGTATGTTGTACTAACACAAAGAATCTCATGGCCATGGCATCTAAAGCGCAATTACCTGCAACTACCGTCAAAATACTTAAACAAGATCCTCCTTCTCCTCCTAAATCTGTCTTTTTTTTTTTTTATTGAGTTATCTGGTGTCATACAAAGGTATATACAAATACATTAAATTATCTATCCAAAGAATCCATAGCAATCTGAAAAAGAAAAGAAGCATATGATGGAAAGCAATCAGATTACATTATTCAAAATCAGAGGATCAACTGCAAAACAAAAAAGGAAAGGAACCTACGAACTGGGGTTTCTCCAGCTGGCTAGTGGAGCCCAAATGTTTCTCCCCATTTCTCTTACTTTATTACTCTTTAATTCATATAAGCAGGACTCTATATTATGTACCCCGAGCAACCTTGCCATCCACATTTGAAAGGAAGGGGGAGTAGAATCCTTCCAACCAGCAGAAATGAGAATACGCAGCACTGCTGTAGAAATAAAAACCAAAGCTTCCGCAGTGCTACACAATCTCATCTTCCTATCTACTTCCATTAGCATCAATGTGGAAGAAATAGGAATTCTGCATTTTAATAGCCCCTCCAAAAAGATTGATATTTCCCACAAAATTGGAGACAACTTTTCACACTGGTGGAACATGTGTATTAGGTCCGCTGGGCCTTTATGACATCTAGGGCATTTATCGTTCAACACCACACCCCAGGCAAACAACTTTGCCGGAGTAAGGTACAAATTAAACAGCGTTTTATAGTGCTGGGCCCGAAGATTAGATGAGCGCAAAAGTTTCTTATTTAAAATAAGAGCTAAATCTAAGTCCACATCAGGATCACCTACTTTAGCTGCTAGTGTAGATTCAGCTTTCTCCATGTCATCCTGAATTCCCTCCATTAAATGACTATAAATAATTTTTATTTTATTTCCACCATTCCCTAAATAATCCACCAGAGGGAAGCGTGTAGTTGCCACCATTCTTGGTCTGAGAGCCATCAATGATTGGACTACTTGTCTATACACAAACCAATGGTTAGAGGGGATCCCAAATTTACCCTGGAGTACTTCAAAACCGAGAGCCACCCCCCCTCCAAAATATCCCCTATAGATCTAATTCCTTTTTCGATCCAGAACAAACTGATTTTATTCATACCCAGAAACGGAAACAGGTTAGAATTCCAAAGGAGGAGATGAGAATTAAACTTGGGGATTTCCAGTAGCTTTTGGGATGCTTTCCAAGTCCCCCACACCCCGCTCGCTATCTTTAACCTAGCCTTCTTATAGTATCTCCGATCAACCTCCCTCAGGAGTAACCCTACAGCGTTCTTCCCAAATAAGAGCTCAAAGATAGTAGGGGGGTCCAGGCTATCTCCCTGAGTCGATACTGGTCTAGGAACTCGTTGAAACAAAATTGACATATGCGCCAAGAGGCAAGATAAGTGATATAATCGAAGGTTTGGAAGGGCCATACCACCTCTATCAAACGGAAGTGACATAAACTTCATAGAGCGTCTAGTTTTCCCGTACTGCCAAATGAACCTATTGAATATTACTTCCAAATTTTTTAGAATTTTTTCCTCCAACAACAGAGGGATAGCGCGGAACAAATAAAGGATCTTCGGAAAAAATGTCATTTTAAGGACGTTTACCCTTCCCACCAGGGAAAGGTGTAAAGCGTCTAGCCTTTTTAACTCTGCTTCCATCGATACCATAAGAGGACAGTAATTATCGGTGATGATCCTATCAACAGCAGCATTAATACAAACCCCCAAATAAACTGCTGAATCCACATATCTGTTATCTAACTTAATAATATTCTTGGTACAGATAATCTGGGTCTTCCCCTCATTAAGCAAATACCCGGACCTACTACCAAAATCCTTGGCCACATCCACTAGTACAGAAATTGCCTGATGTGGGTCGGAAGTAAGGATCGCCAAATCATCTGCATATGCTAACAATTTCGTTATATGGCCATTAAATATAACAGGACTAATCCGAGGGCTACCCAGGATTCTTTGGATCAGGGGGTCAATATATAGCGAAAAAAGTATTGGAGAGCAGGGGCAGCCCTGACGCGTTCCTCTCTTAATCAATATCTTGTCCGAGCTCTCTCCCATAACCGTTACCCTGGCCACCGGATCTTTATACATTGCCTGGAGACCCATAATAACCTTGGGGCCAAAACCCCTTGCTACCAAAATACCCCACAAATATCTCCAGGCTACACGGTCAAATGCTTTCTCCGCGTCGAGGAGGATCATGGCCATCTCCCTCCCCCCGGCGGCATGGGCATCGAATAAAGCTATAGCTCGACGAATGTGATCCGTAGTGCCCCGCCCGGCCACAAACCCATGCTGCCAGGGGGAGACAAGACCTCCAATGATCCCCCCCAGCCTTTTAGCCCAGATTTTTGAATATAATTTTGTATCTGCATTAATAAGTGATATAGGTCGATAAGACCCTGGGTTCTCCTTGGGCTTACCCTTCTTATGAAAAATAATTATGTTGGTCTCCTTCCAGGAATCCGGTATAACACCGGAACAGCGAATACCATTAAAGAGATCTAACAAAATAGGGAGTAACTCCAGCTCTAAAATTTTATACACTTCTAGGGGGATTCCGTCGGGGCCGGCCGCTTTCCCTGCAGCAAGTTCACGAAGGGCATCCTTAATCTCACTAGCCGTAAAGTCCCTATCCAGCTCCTCTCTTGATAGTACATCTAGCGGGGGGCCCACATCACCATACTCCACCCTAAACTGATCTTGCGGTGGTTGAACTTGGTAGCTCTCATCATCATATAGTTTTTGATAGAAGTTTTTAAAAACTTTTAAAATATCCTTGGGCTCCGAGTAAGCCTTACCGTCCTCTTGTATACTCGTAATGACATTCTTAATTCTATCCTGTCTAATACGTAATGCCAGGACCTTACCGGCCTGTTCCCCAGTCTCATACCGCTTAGCCCTTGTAGCCTGATAATCACCAACCGCCTTTTGTGTAACCAGCTTTTGCAAATCAGCTTTAATAACCAACATACTTCGTTGGCTCTCCAACCCATCCCTTCCACTACCAATTTCCATAATGTGCAGCTCCTCCGCTTTTGCTAGATCGACCATAAGCCTATCAACCTCTGCCGTATCCAGTTTCCTTAGTCTTGCTGAACAACTAATGGTTTCACCCCTAAAAGCTGCCTTAAAGGCTTCCCAAACACCGTTCCTAGAGGTACTATATCGATTTGCATCAAAGAACTCCCCTGTCCATTTTTTGATATGTTCCAGAAACCTCTGATCTGATAATAGCCTTCTTTCAAAAGTCCAGTTAGAATGCTTTTTCTCTGCGAGATTTACTCTACATGATAGAATAAGAGGATTGTGGTCCGAAATTATTTTAGGAAGTTTCCTAATACTGACCTTATTCAATTCAGACTGTGAGATAAAGAAATAATCTAATTTAGAATATTTTTGATACGGGTTTGAAAAATATGTATATCCTGGATCCTGTGGCTCCTTTTCACCCCAAACATCTTTTAACCCATGAGAACTTATAAGGGAGGACAAAGCTCGAAACACCCTAGGTTTCCGTCCTGTATATTTGGATATGCTATGCCAATCATTAGAAATATTTAGGTCGCCACAAACTATCATAGGGGTTGGCCAACCTGCTAACTCTTCTTCAAGATAATCAAAAATATCTGGGTCATCACAGTTTGACCCATAAATCGAACAGATTGTATGTCCAAACAATAGTTCTGCAATGACCCAGCGACCGAGCTTGTCACATTTAACCCTCTTCGCCCCCCCTAGAAATGATCTACCCAGCATAGCTACTCCCCTGGTCGTAGAAGTCTGGGAGGTACAGGCTATCAGATCAAAACCTCTTATGCTGAGCAAATTTCGTTTGGCCCATGGCAAATGGGTCTCCTGCAGACAGATTACATCTACCCTATTATATTTTACAAAATGATCCAGCCTTTGACGCTTCTTCCAGTCATTCAATCCACTAACATTGATAGTGCAGATTTTAATATTCATAATAATACAATTTTCTAAGCACCCTTGCCATACCGAACCCAGCTAAAGGCACATCCAAAACCATAGCAATGGATTAACAAAATAAGCAAAAAGAACACCACTAGAACAGCACCATTCAGTACAGTTAGCTTCCTACAACACCAGAACAACTCTTTTTTGTTTCTTCCCCCCCTACCCCAGACCACCCCCCACACCCCCCCTACTCTCCAAACCCCCCCTCACCCTCAGCTGCACCCTCCCCTTGAACGAGGCACTCAGACCTAGTCTGTGCATGTGATGTAAGCAATGGTCGCAAGTGAGGGACAAATGTGATAACATCCTGTAAACCTAAAAGCCTGGAAGCCGGAAAAGGCAAAAGAGAAAAAGGAGAAGAAGACAAAAAAAAAAAAAAAGGAACAGAAAAGATGACGCTATAAAGTCATGCTGACTTCCTGACACACAAAAGACCCAATCCAAATCTCTTTTACACAAGGATATCTAAACTCCCAGAGAATCAAGAAACTCTTTCGCCTTAATCTCAGAAGAAAAATAAAAAGTCTTCCCCTCCTTAATAACTTTTAGCTGAGCAGGGTTTATCAAAAACACTTGTAGTTTCTTTTCCTGGAAGGGTTTGATAAGCTGTCGCAATCTCCATCTCCTTTCTACCGTAGCATGGCAGAAATCTGGGCGCACGAAGAAAGACAACCCTTCACAAGACCTCCTTGCGTCAGGTCTAGCTTTCTCAGCAATTAACTGCCTCAATAAAAAATTGCCAAAAAATATCAAAATTGCCCTAGGCTTGTCCCCTTCTCTCGCATTTCTACGGACGTTAAAAGGAGGACGGTGCACCCTCTGAATCTCACAGCGCCAGTTCCAGCTAGCCAGCTCCGGAAATGCTTGATCAAAAAGTTTTATGATAAACTCTCTAATATCCAACCCTACGGCCCCCTCCGGGATCCCCAGGACCCTAAGATTGTTCCGTCTCAGTCTGTTTTCCATATCCTCAAGTTTCCATTGGATATCAGACACCCGTGAGCAGTGGGCATCTACTTTATTTACTGCATCTACGGCCTGGGCCTCCGTTGACACAATCCTCTCCTCCAAATTTGAGACTCTGTCGCCCAGTGTTGCGCTGGCCTTTGACAGCCTCCTCACGGCCCCCTGCATTTTCCTCAGAGCAGCTTGTGATTTCCTGCTATCTTGGCGTGTCTCCCCTCGATGGGAAATGATTTCCTGATGTATAGTCTCCAGTAGCGCCACCTGAGAAGCTTCCGCTAAAGAATTCCCTTGCGGTGGTGTGACCAGTGGATGATCCCAGCTGAGTTCACAATTAGTCTGGCCCTTAGAGGCTACCGCTGGCCTAACCGCTGTTATAGGAGTTTCTTGCTCTATATCGCTATCCGTGCCTTGCATACTGCCCTCCAAAAAGGAGCTATGATCCTCATCCGACCACTCCGCATTCTCAGACACCGGAAAAAAGCATTCACTAGAGACCTTTTCAACCATGTCCCGCAATAACCCCCCTGGGGCAGTCTCGACCATAACTGGAGGGCAGCTGCCAATCCCATGAACCTCATCCTTCCCAGGCTGTGCGCCCCCCTGATCACCTCTACTGAACTGTTGACCCGAGTTAGAAGTGACTCCAGCCTTAACTGCCGTAGCTTCACCGTCCTCAGGTATTCTCTCTGCTGGGGGTCCAGTGACTACAATGGAGATATCTGCTGGCCCATTCTTGCTATCAAGTAGGGGGATTTTCAGAGCCTGCTCCCCAGTAGCTTCTATACAATCTTCAATGGTGATTGGCCCAAGTACTTCCCCACGGGACTCCAACGGGAAACTTTTCACCCCTTTCTCCTTGCTGCAATTCATAAACATCTCAGCAATTGTGGCATTGGCAGTGGTAGTTACAGTAGCCTGACGAGTCTTACCAGCGGGGTGCTTCTTCCTAGCGGATAGAGATTCGGGCTGCTCCGGGAGATTTGCTTCCTCCGGCGCCGCCATTCCTGTTTCCGCTCCAGCTTTCTTTCTGTATGCGGCCGTCTTAGAGTTGCTTGATTTAGGGGGCATGACAGCTGAATTCGTCTGACGGGCTCTTCTTCTTGTCATAGGGGAGCTTAAAATGCCAGAACGCCAGTCCCAATCGCGGTTGCGGTCCCTCACTCCGTCTTTGATCAACAACTCCGCACGAAAGACTGTTCTGCTCCGCAGCCTCAGCCTCCACGGTCTCCGCCCACAAATTGCCGATGCACGCCAGCAGCGGAAAACATGAACAACCGCAGCAGCCGCTACACGGATGAGAGAGTCATCTAAGCCCCGACAGGAGACTGAAAGGATCATCGCTTCATTATATCGATGTTCTGGACTTGTTCAGGCTGCAGTTACAGGCACCCTAGCTTCCCACATCGATTTCACATCGGTTTCCGACTTCGTTCTTCGCCCTCCTTGCGACCTGCTGCTACCGACCGCAACTATGCGGCCGCCATCTTGCCTCCTCCAGAGACCATTTCGTACCTACCCTGCTATTTCTCACTTAAAACTGCAGCCATACCAAAGCATGATCAGAAGGGGAGGAAGGCTCATATTTCACCTGTAAATCATGACACCATTTCCTGTCTACAAACCAGAAGCCCAGTCTGGATCAGTGGCCATATTTCTGACTATAAAATGAGTATACCCTCTGTTGCCCCACCCTCATTCTCCATGAATCACCTAATTCCAGAATTTTTAATATATCTTTCAAGACCTTCATCATCTTAGGCGAGTTCACTTGTGCTAGATGGGTAGATCTATCTAAATTATCGTTCATTAGGATATTAAAATCACCTCCCAATTTGATAGTTGGATCTTATACTCCTCGGGCAGGGTCATCAAAATTAGGTCCATCTGCACCTCTGAAATGGCCCAGCTCACTTTCTTATCCATGTCTGACCTTATTAGTTGGATCCCTTCTAAATAAAATTGCTCCTCCTTCGAGTCGTGCGCACTGGGACCCAAGATGGCCCCCTGACAACGGAGCTCCGCATCGCGCCGGACTTCGCAGTTTCTTCTGGAGCGGTTCCAGCACCTTTCTTTTCAAAATGCTGAGATATTCCTGAATCGGAATGGTTGCTCTTTAAGATGATACCTTTTTCTGCCTTCATTCTCATGGAGATGTGATGTAATTTACAGGTGACTCTTTCAGTTGCCTAGCGGCCGCCATTTTGGTTCTCTTCCTGTCATTTTTCTTCCAGTTTCCTCACATGGTGCCCTGCAATTCAATTTTCTCTACGTTTCCTGTGTGCGGCACGCATTTTCTTTGAACGGGCTCTTTTCAACGCTGGAGGTCAACAATATCTGTCGAAATTACTATTTTTTTGTGAGGTAATTTTGCCTGTTCGCATTTATGATGCCAGCCTTTTCCTGAGTTTTTCATACCATAATTCATGGGTAGGAGCAAATACTTACTTCATCACACCAAAAGATTGAAGTCAAACACTCCTGCAGCTTGTGGTATCAACAACACTACCCCTAACAAATCCTCATACTTACCTGAAGTATCGAAGCACAGGGTATGTTGTACTAACACAAAGAATCTCATGGCCATGGCATCTAAAGCGCAATTACCTGCAACTACCGTCAAAATACTTAAACAAGATCCTCCCTCTCCTCCTAAATCTGTCTCTCCGGTTTCCCTGGACATTGTTTTGAAAGAAATCCGCGCCCTGCGCCCCATTATTGAAGATACTAACTCTTGCCTACAAACCTTGGACAATAAATGGTCATCTATGGAGTCTCGCCTCGCTGTGGGGGAACAACACCTTAACGAGGTACAAGATTCATCATCTTGAATTTCCTCTTTGGAGAAGGAAGTCTCACAATTGAGAAGAGTGGCTGAAGACTTTGAAAATAGAAATCGTTATAATAATTTACGCATTTATGGTCTTCCTCAGGGCCTTGAAGGTGACAAACCTGTTGCGTACTTTACTTCCTTCTTGCCACAGTTTTTGGGTCTCCCTTCTGCAACCAAACTGAATATACAAGGAGCACATAGACTGGGCCCACGTCTGTCTTCTTCAGCTGCTCCATCTAAACCTCGTGGAGTAATTATTTTATTCCTACAATTCACTGATCTTTTGCTGGTACTGAATGCCGCTAAATCCAAAAAGCAGCTACTTTGGCATGGTACAAAAGTGTTTATCTCCCAGGATATTTCTTCGATAACTGCCAAGCAACGAAAATAATTTCTGGATCTTCGTCCGGCACTTCGCTCCTTAGGTGCAAGATATGGCTTGTTCCATTCATGCTTGTTTAAGGTCACCTTTCTCAACAAGACTTCCACTTTTGAAGATCCGGCTGAACTCAGAAGATTTATTCAATTTCACTCTTCTGCCTCAATGGAGACGGTGCCTCCTCCTTCTGGAACTTGACTGTAGTACTCCTTTTGTCCTACTAATGCACTGAATTCGCTGTTATGGTTTGAACTGTTTGGACATCATTGTTCTTCTGGTCTTTATAAGCATAACTATTTATTTCCTTTTACAGGCTCATTGAAAGTCCACTATGTTCCTCTCCATGTTCCCGCTCCCGCTCATGTTTATTTGATGTCCTGGTGTGGTGTGTTGCCCTTTGTTGGGTGTGCTGTTTCCGTTGTCCGCTGCCGCCTATCATCCTTCCCTTTTGTTCCCCCTAAGGTATGTATTACAGTCGTCACCTTGACATGTACTGTCTTCTCTTGTTCTTATTCTCTCTTCCCTTCCTTTCTTTCCTCTTTTTTGTATTTTTCCTATCTGTTTTTCTTGACCGACTTGCTTCCATCTTCCTTTATGTTTCTTTGCTCATGTGACTTCTTGTTATCCCTCCCTTTTCCCTCTCTTTATCTCTTACCTTATCATTTTATTGTTGCATATATTGTTCTTTATGTATTCTTGATGGTTTTGCATTCAGAGTTATTTCCTGGAATGTGAAAGGTTTTATTAGCCCAATTAAAAAACAGAAAATATTATCCCATCTTGCCTCTTATAACCCTGATTTGGTTCTCTTACAAGAGACCCACCTTATAGAACCCGAAGCATTAAAATTGAAAAAAGGGTGGGTGGGTTCAGTTTTAGTTTCCCCTTGTTCCAATAAGAAAAATTGTGTTATTATTTTATGTCACAAGAAGCTGAATTGTAAAGTTGTATCGCAAGAAGGAAGATGGCTGTTAGCGAAGTTGTTAATCAATAACATTTCTTTGACTGTGTTCAATGTTTATGGACCTACACAGCATGACTGTTCCTTTTGGCCTCTGGTTACACAGAAATGTATTCAGTTTAGAGATGATTTCTTTATACTAGGAGGTGACTGCAATCAAGTTGTTGACCCCTTCCTTGACCGCCAATCTCAGGTACGCTTTATTCCTAATAAAACGCACAAACAATTTCTCGACACTATTTCCCAACCACACTTAGTGGATGCTTGGAGACTCTCCCATCCCATGTTCTTGACTTCTCTTTCTTCTCTTCTCCTCATAACTCTCTCTCCCGTTTAGACTATATTTTTCTTTCTCAATCTTTGTCTCAAAATCTATTATCTTCCTCTATTCAACCTATTGTTATTTCTGACCATGCCCCAATTGTAGCTGATCTTGATCTTCTCCCTCCACATCCCAGGTCCTCCCGTTGGCGTTTTAATAACTCTCTTCTTCTTGACCCGCTTTTTTCTTCCTCTTTCATTACTTTCGCTAATGAATTTTTTTAACTAAACAGTGATTCCAATTCCCCCCATATATTATGGGATTCCTTTAAGCATACAGCGAGAGGTTTTATTATAGACTTTGTCTCAATAAAAAAGAAACGTTTTCTTCAACAACAAAAAGCTACCCTAGCACACATCAAGGCCCTAGAACATAAATTCCATACCTCTTCGGCGCAATCAGTCTTACCAGCTCTTATCCGTGCCAAATTAGCCTTCAACAAAACCACAAGTGATAATGTGCCTTCCATACTTCTTCGTAGCAGTGCTTGAAACTAAGGTAGATGTAGTAAAGTGGGTAAGCTTTTAGCGAACTATCTCAAGTCCCGTAAAGACCGACTCTAATCGATACTATTTTTTCTTTAGAGGGTACTGCCATTCACAAAGATCAGGACATTCTTAATGAATTTATGTTATTTTACAAAGATCTCTATATTCCAGAGTCTCCCCCTTCCACCTCCCTCATTCAATCTTATCTCGATAAACTCCCAACCCCATCTAATGACCACCTTAATCTTTCTGATCTTGTAACAGACTTATCCCTTAATGAATTATCTACAGCTTTAAATGTTTGCCTCGAACATAAAGAGGGACGGGATCCTATAGTTTGTAAAAATTATCGTCCAATCTCCCTGGTCAATGTAGACTACAAACTGTTCGCCAAAGTACTTGCTTTGCGACTAGACCCTCTTATGCCATATCTAGTGGGTAAGGAGCAGTGTGGCTTCGTCAAGGGCAGATTGACTTCGGATAATTCTCGTCTCTTTCTTAAAGTTTTGAACAAAATCCCTTCCCTTTCCACATCCTTGGCGGCTATTTCTGTTGATGCTGAAAAAGCATTTGATAGGGTTGATTGGTCCTTTTTATTTGCATCCTTGAAATGGCATGGTTTTGGTCCCAAGTTGATTTCACTTATTTCTTTATTATACTCTACCTTCAGAGCCTCGGTTCTCGTCAATGGTTGTCTTTCTTCTTATTTTCCCCTTAAGGTGGTGTCCGCCAGGGCTGTCCTCTCTCCCCCCCTTCTTTTTATCTTGGCTCTCGAACCCTTCTTGTCCTCAATTCGCAATAATGATTCTATATCCGTTTTTTCTATGGCGAACAACATCTGAAAAAAATACCGCTTATGCGGATGACATTCTCCTTTAAAATTCCGATCCCAAAACCTCTATCCCGCCTTTATTAAATAAATTCACTTCCTTTTCCCTTGTTTCGGGCTATAAAATCTTATTCAGACAAAACAGAAATTCTCCCTCTTACAAAATGTTGTCTTTCACATTCCTTCTCTTCCACCGGTTTCGCTTGGAATAGTTCCAAAATCAGATATTTAGGTATGTGGTTTCCAATTACATCGCCTCTTCTGTTAAATTAAATATGATTGAGGTCCTATCTCGGATTGACAAACTAATCTCCTCTTGGAGATTCAATTAAGATAATGATCACTCCTATCCTGATTTATGCCTTTTCCATGCTTCCTGCCCAAATTCCTGCCTGTTATTTCAAATAGATGGATTCTCGTCTTTCTAAGTTTCTTTGGAAAAACAAAAGAGCCAGGATTTCCTTATCCTCTCTTCGCAAGACAAAATCTAATGGGGAAGTGAATTTCCCTGATTTTCGCATTTATCATAAATCCTTCTGCCTCCGTCAGGCCTCAAAATGGTTACTTTCCTAAACTTCTCCTTTTACCCCCTGTGGCTTTCTATTGAGCGGGCTCTGCTATTGCCCTTCTCTTTTAGGGACGCCCTGGTCTTTTCTGCCACAACCCCTCATACTTCTCTCCCCTTGTTTAAACACACTTGCTCCCTGCTGAAACCTATGACCCAACCAAAATCTGTCTCTAGAGAATCCTTTTTAGAACCCCCAATTTGGCACCACTCCCTTATTACTAATAATAGACCCATCTTTTGGAAATCCTGGAGATCAAAGGAGATAATTTGGGTTAAGAACTTATTTGATGGCTTGTCTCCGTGCTCATTCCCCAAATTTCAAGCTACTTTTCACTGTCCCCGCTCTATCCTCCAGAAATTCTCCATCCTAATGGCAGTTATTCTTGATACCTTCTACCCTCTTCCCTCTCTCCCTCCTCTCTCTGACTAAAACCCTCTTCTTAAGATTCTTCTCTCTCTACCCAAAGCTTCTCTCATCTGTAAACTCTCCTTAGCTCCTAATCCTGAGCGTATCAAAACTAAATTGGAACGTGCATGGGAATCTGACCTGGGATGTTAACGGACTATCATCTTTTGGGACAAACTCTGGTCCCGCTCTCTTAAAACCTCTCGTTCTGCCTCTCTTACTCAATCTATGTTTTTCCTTTACCATAGACTTTACTTCACTCCTATTTCTATAGCTAGGTTTACCCATTCTACTGAGACAAATTGCTGGACTTGTGACTCTTCTGATGCTGATCTCATACACCTTCTCTTTCTTTGCCCTTCAGTATCTCTCTTCTGGGGGAAAATATGGTCCTATATTTCTCGCTTGTTTAACATTCTCATTCCTTATTCTATTCCTCTTCTTTTCTCTGGAAGTTTATCTGATTCCTTAGATCTTCCCACTCATAAACATGGTCTTTTGGACCTTATGTTAGCTTTAGCTTTTCAGCACATAACTCTTAATTGGAAAACTCTTACAAAGCTTTCTGTCGAACACTGATGGAATAGTCTCTGACATTTTTACCGACTTGATATTGCTTTTGCCTCCTCTTGCAAGCCAATGGTCAGTAGGGAGCTCTTCTAGTTGTCACTCACTATTTATTTAGACAAACTAGCGTTATCAAATGATTCTCATTTAAATGCGGAACATTTTAAGCCTCCTTAATATGTATTTTCTCTGTTCTTTTCTTCTAACCCTTGTTGGCTTATTGTTTCTTATTAATTATATTATAATCATTGTTCACATTCTTTTGTAGATATGCAATATTATATTTCACCAATTTGTAAGAGCTACCCCTACCTCCTTCCCCCCTTGTTATTTCCCCCTTCCCTCTCCCCCCTTACTTCCTTATAACATTTAAACAGCTTTCTTCTCTCTCCTCCAGCTAGCCATTTTATCATTTTGTACTCACTTTATTATGTTATTCTTTGTATTGCTGGCCTTTTGTATTTTCTATTTTATTCAAAGAAAGCTTCTTAAACATAAAAAATAAAATTGCTCCCCCTTTAATACTACAAGTGTGAGTAGTGAAAGTTACTGATTCAATCCAATATTGCTTACAGAGCCCTGTTCTACTTTTCTGCTCAGCCTAATGTGTCTCCTGAAGAATAATTAACTGGGTTGCCTGAAAAACTCGAGGATAAGACTCTGCCTTTTCCTTGACCTCAATCCATTTACCTTCCAGGATAAGAAATGACCCCTGCTACAACCCATTCATTGACTTCTACAAAGAGTGTGCCGACTGCTTTCACCACAAGCACAACCGAAATGTAAATTAAAAGATGAGGAGATATTTTTACCTCCATGTTCCTCACCCACCTTTGCATGGCCTCATAAATATGGGTCTGCACTCTTCGCTGCCGGAGCGTCATAAAAAGTGCTGCACTGGTGGTGCAAGGGACTTGTAAATACGCCCCTACAGATCAACTTTACAGAGCGCTTGAGAGAATCACATCCTTAACTCAGAAGGTACGTAACTTGACTAGGATATTCCTGTGGGTTTCCTATTATGGGTGAACCTATAAGGGTTCCATGCACCCTTTGGATTTCTGCCAGCAAGTCTTTTGTGGTCGGCCCTCAAAAAGACCTTCTTGGATTAGGGAGATAACAAATGTATTAATATCCACACCTTCTGAGACATTTGTTATTTTGACATTGTTCCTCCTTGCCTGGTTTCCCAATCTCTCAAGCGGCTCTTGAATTATCTTCTCCTGCCTCGCTAAAGAGATAAGCTCCCATGTATTCTTTTCGACCGCCTGGGACATTTTGGCCAAAGTTTCCTCTAGAGCTGTAGTTCTGGAGGCAGATTCATCAAGCTTCTCCCCTCCCCTAGCTATTGACAGGTTTCTGAGACTTTCGATTCCCCTCGGAGATTGCAAACCTACATGTAAACGTGGCATCCTTGGCATGGTTTCCCCTGACTTTTTGCCTCTACCTCCTGCATTTTTTACTGTATTCTGGAGTTTGTTTTTGCTGGCTTAGATGCTTTGGGCACTTTGCCATTGCTGATTAGTGTCAAAGTGCAAGTGCTCCCTGTGTAAATTGCGATTATGATTAGTTAACCATGATTGGCATATTTGATTTACTGAGTCCCTAGTATAGTGCACTATGTCTGCCCAGGGCCTGTACATCAAATGCTACTAGTGGGCCTGCAGCACTGATTGTGCCAACTGCACAAGTAGCCTTTCAAATGGGTCTCAAATTTGCCACCACAGTGTCTGCGTGCAGTTTTAACAGCACATGTAGAATGAAAGATACATATAGCAGGTCAATTGTGGGAAATACAGATCACATCTATTTCCAACAGTGATTGTATTGTCAAATATATTGCACACACATTGCCACAAGCTCAATACTCTACCCAGGAGCAGGACCAGTGAAAAGTATCCCGGAAGGTAACATGTTTGCCCAGGACAAACCTGGTTAGTGTATATGACCTGCGCTCCCTCGCTGTCAGTGTCACATTACGTCTAGGTCATGTTCTACCATGACCATTGACTAGTATTGTAGTACCACATAAGGTTATGTGTGTTCTCTTTATTTACTAAAGACAAATATTCTTGTTAAGGACAGTAAACCTTACCCACCCTTAGGTGGCATGAGTCATCATCGGGTCTCTTCTCACACCAGCACCGAAGGTGCCTTGTGTGGGCTACAACTCCCTCGGTTAGGTAAGAGCTCTTGAGGTGTTTTATAGTAGTATGGGCTATTGAGGAGATGCTGGTATGGGTGAGGAGTGCTGAGTGCTAGGTATGTGTAGGAGTGGATTCAAACTACCTCTTGGTAGGCTAAATCAAAATGAATTCTGGTGCCCCGAAGGGATAGACTAAAAGTAAGAGGGGAGTGAAACATCAACCCAATATGAGAGGGGTCACCATGCTTCTGCCTGGCTCATGAATTTGCAAGGAGGTTCTAGGTGTTCTTTAGGACCATAATTGTGTGTCACTCTGCAGAATAGTTTAGATGAAGTATAATGTGTGATTTGATCAATACTGACAGTGATTCACAGTAATTGTAGAAGGAGTTCACCGTTATCACCTTAAATATCAATCAATCAATCAATCAATCAATCATGTCACTTATAAAGCGCACTACATACCCGCGAGGGTCTCAAGGCGCTGGGGGGGGGAGCTGCTACTGGTCGAAGAGCCAGGTCTTGAGGAGTCTCCTGAAGGTTAGAAGGTCTTCGGTCTGCCGTAGGTGGATGGGGAGGGTGTTCCATGTCTTGGCGGCGAGGTGGGAGAATGATCTGCCGCCGGTGGTTACTCTTCGGATGCGGGGGACGGTGGCTAGGGCGTGGTCTGCGGAGCGGAGCTGGCGGGTGTAGGTGTAGAGGCTGAGACGGTTATTGAGGTACGCTGGTCCGGTGTTGTGGAGAGCCTTGTGTGCGTGGGTGAGGAGTTTGAAGGTTATCCTCTTGTTGATGGGGAGCCAGTGCAGGTCTCTCGATTGGAGAGTGATGTGGCTGCCGCGAGGGACGTCGAGGATCAGGCGTGCGGATGCATTCTGGATGCGTTGGAGTCGTTTCAGGAGTTTGGCCAGGGCTCCTGCGTAGGGTGCGTTTCCGTAGTCCAGACTACTGCTGACGAGGGCCTGGGTGACCGTCCTTCTTGTTTTGGTTGGGATCCACTTGAAGATCCTGCGGAGCATGCGGAGGGCGTTGAAGCAGGAGGAGGAGACGGCATTGACTTGCTTCTTCATGGAGAGGGTGGAGTCGAGGATGACCCCTAGGTTGCGTGCGTGGTCGGTGAGTGTACAAAAGTATATGATTAAAAAGACACACAGTAATTTTGCCTGCTCATGCTTTTGGCATGTTTGCAGCATGTTTTTGTGATCATAGATTGGTGATGCTGCACAGCATGTGTCATGTTCATTCACAAATTGTGAGGCATTATCTCTATTTTATAATTGCTCAGTTGGTGTAACTTTTCTTATTCATTATGGTTGGGTGTTAGACCTCAACTCTAGCCTTATTTGGGGCAAACCAAAGACACAAGGCTGCATAGAAAAGACAGACAAAATGACTAGGCTTGCTATACTTGGCTTTTTCAGCGGGCTTACCCCCAGACTTTTTGCTTTTTGGCCTCCTGTTTTTGACCCTGTTTTTGTTGGTTTTAGGACACTGGGCACTTTACCACTACTATTCAGTGCAAAAGTGCATATGCTCTCCATGTGAATTGTGTTTATGGATTGGTGTTTCCATGATTGGCTTATTTGGCATATTTGATTTACAAGTAAGTCCCTAGTACAGTGCACTGGGAGTGCCAGGGCCTGTAAATCAAATGCGACTAGTGGGCCTGCAGCACTGATTGTGCCACCCACAGAAGTAGTAATGTAAATGTATCTCAGACCTGCCACTGCAGTGTCTGCGCGCAGTTTGTAACTGCCATGTCACCTGGCAAGTGTTGCACTTGCCAGGACCTAACCTTCCTTTTTCTTACATGTATGTCACCCTTAAGGTAGACCCAAGGTACCCCCATGGGCAGTGAGCAGTGTACGTTAAAAGAAGGGCATGTACTGGTGTGTTTACAATGTCCTGATAGTGAAATGCCGTGCATTTCATTTTTCACTATTGCAAGGAGCATTGGAGCTGACTTGTAACCTCTTTACAAGCGTAACTTTCAGTTGGGAACAGCTAGAGATTTAGGGCCTCATGTAGGTAAATAAATTTTACCGGTTCTTAAATACCGAGCCGTACCGAATCGGTAAATTAGAATCGGTAAGTTATATGTAGGTAAAAATTCGGTAACAGTTACCGATTCGGTAACATTCGGTAATCACGAATCGGAATTCACCGAATCGGTAAATACCGAGGTGGTATTTACCGAATCGGAAAATACCGAGGTGGTATTTACCGAATCGGAAAATACCGAATCGGTATGTACGGATTCGGTAAATAAAATCACATGACTTGACGAAACAGCTAATCCTGTGCAACGACAGCCCACCCAACCAGGAAGTGCCCACACCCAGGCAGGTGTACATAATTAGCCGAAGTGGCCACACCCAGGCAGGTGTACATAATTAGCCGACCCTGGAGAGGCTTGGAGTGCAGAGGAGAGGCAGGGAGCCGTTGCATGTGCGAGCGGGTAAACGAACAGCATGTCCAGCCAGAGAACACAGAAAGACGGAGGGGAAAGGAGGAGGAAGCTGAAATTTAGCCCCAAGGAACTCCAGGTGCTGGTGGAGGAGGTGGTGAAGCAGCACCAGAAGCTGTTTGGAAGGCAATCCCTGCAAGTGCCTGAGGCGGAAAAGCGCAACATATGGCTGGCCATCCAGGCGCAGGTCAATGCTGTGGGAGTGACCCACAGGGACATTGAGGTCCTCAAAAAGCGCTGGTATGACCTGAGGATTGTAACCAAGAGGAAGATGGGCGACATCCAGAAGGAGGCCAGCCAGACCGGAGGTGGAACCAACAGGGCACCTGCCCTCACCGAACTGGAGGAGCTGGTGGCGGCCACAATCCAGCAGGAGAGCGTCGTGGGACTTGGGGACGCCGACAGCTCTGCCAGAGCCGCAACACACCAAGGTAAGACGAAAGCACAGCAATGTAGCCCCCCCTACCCCTATCCCACATCCCCCATTGTGAAACGAGAATCACACTGCAGTCCACACGTGTCAGTGCAGACAGGCAATGCATTCCGGGAGATGTAGTCAGGGCAACACTAACCATGACGTAAATGTTACAGGGCAACAAGGCATGTCACGCACTCGAGGCACAAGGAGACAGAGGACATATTGGAATGTGAAATGTTTTATTGTGACGCTTGCAATGCAGCCCTTCGGGGACACTGAGCCAATGTTGTATTTCTGTCCACAGATGTGACATCATGCAGGACAGGGCATGCTGCAGGAGAGACGGCACACCGGCCACAAGTATCACCTCTAGCCAGCACAAGTTCAGACCAGGGAGCAGGCCCACTGGCAGCCGCACCACCAACACAGCCAGCCTCGCCGCACCCAGAGCCAGCATCACCTCACCGAGAGCCAGCATCACCACAACCAGAGCCAGCATCACCACAACCAGAGCCAGCATCGCCACTCATGTTCGAATCACCGGCCACATCTCCGCTTGCAGGTGTGAGAATGAGGAGGCGTCCAGCAGCCAGGCTACGAGCCTTAGACACCTCGTCAGACGACAGCATGGGCCCAGAAGACCGCACCGGGCCCCAGGAAGGGAGCCATGCCACTGTGCCCCACACCTCACAGGCAGCAGAGACGGGAGCAAGAGGGCGCCGCAGGTCGCGTGTCCAGAGTCCACCAGCACCCACTGACGGCCATGGTGTCTTCTTGGGTCTCGAGGGCCAAATGTTGAAGCAACAGCGCCTGCAATCAAAGGCAGTCATGTCAGTCCAGAGGCACATGCGGGTGATGAGGACAACATTAGTCAACATGGACAGTAACATTAGCGGCATGGCTGCGGGCATTCGGGACATGTCCCAGTCAATCCAGCAGTTGTGCAGCAAATTAGATGCTGACATCGAAGCACGGCGCCGGGAACGCCAGAGAAGGGACACTACCAGCAGGGCACTCAACCGTCTGGCAACTGCGACTTCTCTACTGTGCCGGCGCTCTGTGACGATGCAGGAGGGCCTAACACAGTGCTGCAGCGACCTGTCTCGGGGGATGGTGCAGGTGACAAGTGCACTAGGGGTGCTATTGACTAGTCAGGCGTCGACAACTGCTGCAGGGGATGCTGCGGAGAGCATCGACACCAGCAGCAGCATCACACCCCCCGTCCCAGAAGCACGCAGGAGCAGCAGGCGGCTTGGGGTTGGCTCTAGTGAGGATGCACAGGCCGTGCAATCCACCACTGCAGCGCGTATGCGCAAACATTGATGTAGCCCTGCTAAGCCACTTCCCATTGGGTGACGTAACCCTGGACATACTCCTTGTATAGATGGTATATTGCCTGATTGGCCTGTTCATGTGTTCATGGCGTGGTGCCACATTAAAACTACGTCAGGACTTCTCACAACTCGCTGTGTCCCCTCACTTACTCAGAAATAGTTGCATGTGATCTCTGCCCGTCTCTCTCTCCCATCGATTGCAGTTGGCACTCTAGCTGCGTTGCCCTCTGGCTGGCCTGACTCATCCTCGTTGTCCTCAAAATATGTTAGTTCCACATCTGTACCTTTTTTCGTGGCAAGGTTGTGCAGCATTGCACAAGTGGCAATAATCTTGCAGCAGGTGATGGGTTTGTACTGGCGTGCGCCTCCGCTCTTGTGCAGGCAGCGGAACCTGCTCTTCAGTAGTCCAAACGTGCGCTCCACCACATTGCGTGTTGTTTTATGTGCCACGTTGTATCGTCTCTCACTCTGGGTTGCTGGGTGTAGGTAGGGAGTGAGGATGAATGACCGGCATGCATATGCACTGTCGCCTGGATGAGTAAAAGGGAACCATCAGTAACATGCCTCTATACACTATGATTTGCAGGTTTCAAGGGGCGTCACTGTTACTTACCTAGCAGGTATCCCTCTCCGAATTCTCCGGCACTCAGTCGTGTGTAGATCCCACTATTCTGGAAGATGTAAGAGTCGTGGGTGCTCCCAGGAAACTTTGCAACAATATCTGTGATGATGTTCCCTGCATCACAGATCACCTGCACATTGATGGAGTGGGTGGACTTCCTGTTCCTGTAGATGTGCTCTGTATCAGCTGGTGGACAGATTGGGATGTGTGTACCATCAATACAGCCGATGACATGGGGGAACTGTGCCATGTGATAAAAGTCTGTTTTTGTTTTCTGCAGTGCAGCCTGTGTGTTTGGGAAGCTTATGTAGTGGTGCATTCTCTGCATCATGGCATCCAGGAACTTCCTGAAGAAACGTGACAGGCAACTCTGGGATACCCCACCCACCGCAGCTATCACCACCTGATAACTGCCGGATGCCAACAGATGTAGGCTGCAGAGCACCTGCACATGTGGGGGTATGGCGTGCTCACTACGCCACTGGAGTCAAGCTATCCTGGCTGATGACGGCTGATAGCCTGAAACCGGTCCTAGGATGCTTGATTCCGGTCCAGGGAAGACATGGCTTGGCAGTTCGGGCTGGACTGTTCCCATGAGGCACAGGGTCAAGACTGATTTGCATATGGCCATGTCTAAACTGGGGTGGTGTAGTGGGCAAAAGAACGATGGATTTAACTCAGATCTCTTGACTGGGGGAGAATGTCTGCATTGTCAGCATTCCGTCCATCATTTGTTTGTTGTAACGCTTTTCGCCCTAAGTGGGATGGGTATTCCCAGACGTGGGACCCGTGCTCACTACGCCACTGGAGTCAAGCTATCCTGGCTGATGACGGCTGATAGCCAGAAACCGGTCCTAGGATGCTTGATTCCGGTCCAGGGAAGACATGGCTTGGCAGTTCGGGCTGGACTGTTCCCATGAGGCACAGGGTCAAGACTGATTTGCATATGGCCATGTCTAAACTGGGGTGGTGTAGTGGGCAAAAGAACGATGGATTTAACCCAGATCTCTTGACTGGGGGAGAATGTCTGCATTGTCAGCATTCCGTCCTTCATTTGTTTGTTGTAACGCTTTTCGCCCTAAGTGGGATGGGTATTCCCAGACGTGGGACCCGTGCTCACTACGCCACTGGAGTCAAGCTATCCTGGCTGATGACGGCTGATAGCCAGAAACCGGTCCTAGGATGCTTGATTCCGGTCCAGGGAAGACATGGCTTGGCAGTTCGGGCTGGACTGTTCCCATGAGGCACAGGGTCAAGACTGATTTGCATATGGCCAAGTCTAAACTGGGGTGGTGTAGTGGGCAAAAGAACGATGGATTTAACCCAGATCTCTTGACTGGGGGAGAATGTCTGCATTGTCAGCATTCCGTCCATCATTTGTTTGTTGTAAAACTCAAGTTCTGGGCCCTAAGAGGTTGTTCCTGCTGAAAAGAACTGCAAAGAAACCTGAAAATCGATGCATTGCTCATCCAACGCCTGTTTTTCCAAAGCAGCACTGCCACATGGGAAGGATTTCCATGCACTGCTGCAGTGTGGCCAAAGAATTGCTGCTGTGTCTGTCAGTGGCTGAAAAGTCCACCTCACACTGAGTCCAGTGCACTGACCTCCAAAGTCCGAGATCACTGTACCGAATCTGATGCAGGCCCTGCTGTGCGGCTCAAAGAATTGATGCATCATGAGACCACGGCTGAAGAAATTGACGCAGCGTCTGTTTGTCACTGCCGCCTCAACCTTCAGTGTGTCTGGATTTCCATGCATCATGCCTGTGCAGCACGCATTGCCATCACAGCATCCGCAGACCAGAACCTTATTGGAATCAACACCTCACATTCGACGCATCACTTATGCTTGCAGCAGAACTGTGTCATCACCTCCCCAAGGACTCAGGAACTGACTCATTGCTGTGTTTTCCAACGCTTCCCTCCTTTGCGGCTGTTTTGCCTTGTGGATTTGGATGCATGTGAGGTACTTTGTATAAAAATCACACATCCATAGTTTTCTATGGACAGAATTGTTTGAAACCTTTTAAAAGTCATATTTTGGATTGTGTATGTTAGATTTTTGTCGCTTTGGTCTTGCTTGGTTTAGATAAAGATACTTCATTTTTCTAAACTGGTGTGGTGTCCATTTGTAGAGTTTTCACTGTATTACTGTGTGTTTGGGTACAAGTACTTTACACATTACCTTTAAGCTAAGCCTGTGTGCTCGTGCCAAACTACCATTGGGGTGAGCAGGGGTTCCCTTACCCTGACTAGAAGGAAGGGTCCACACTTGGGCAGGGTGCATACCACTGCCAACTAGAGACCCCCAAATCTAATACCTACACATAATCTCACTTGAGTTTTCGGTCAGCAACTTCTCTATAGATCCCTTTTTAGCTCATCGTGAGGGACCTGCTTGTAGCTGAGGGTCTATTATAGCTACTCTTGAAATTGTCTGTGGGACTATTTCTTCCACTGCTGCACCATATCTCACTGCTGCTACAGATGCTTCTAAGCCCTCTTACCTCCCCCTGAAATCAGGTCTATAGTGTCTGTATTAATACACTACTGAGCACTTCAAAGTGATTTGATAGGGTGTGCCCCTTCTTATCTCCAGCTCTAGATAAGCCAACCTTATCAAACTGTCCTCCTTATTGAATGCAGAGGATTCTACTTCCAGACTCCCCCATAGTTGATAAGACTTCTCAGCCTCCATTGTTCCTGTGATTTTTTTATAGAATGACTTTGATGATGGCGTAGGCTTCAGGAGACTCTGAACTTTAGATTTCTTGGTGGACCTTATACTCCCCTTACCTTACTTTACCACAATGCTCGATTTCCCTTGCTCTTTGAAACATTGAGACCTCTGACTCCTTCCTCTGTGCACTGTTTACCCTTGTGAGGGTATTTGGAGTTTACACCTCATGTTCATCCTGATCTTAGCTGGTACCTATTTTGGTGCTTAGTTAGCTTAGGATTCTTTAGTTGCTTAGGCTGCCTTTAAGTGTGAAGGAGCGACTTAACATTCACAGTTTCTCCTTTATCAAAAACCAAGGAATAATTAAAAATACTAAGAGTGATCTTGCAACAAGAACCTTTCTCTTATGCCTGTTACCGGGAATCCACCTCCAGAGACACAAGGTTAGAGCCTACTTTTGTCATTCGTAGCCGAGGGACCTCTTCCCAACTGAGAAGCTTGGTCTCTCTTCTACAGGGCTTCCACATGCAGTGCTGTGGAACCAGCTTGAATCTTCGGGGCTTGTTCTCTCTCTGCCTATTCTCCCCTGGTAAGGGATTCTCACCACTTCCCTCCTTTCCTTCGATAGAGCATCTGGGACACATGCCCACTCAGCCAACCAAGCAAGCTCTCTTTTCATCAGCAGGCATACAGTGAGTAAAGTTGTAGATTTAATGCGCCCTGGGCAAACTCCATCAGGTGCAATTCCATGGAAGTGGCAATCTGCAAAGATACGCTGAAAGGGATGGGAGGCTGCACCCAGCCAGCCACTGCCCTGTTCCCATCCTACAAGCCCCACCCCCCGCCTTTCTTATTCTTGGTCAATTTCCATTGTTGCTCCCATGCCAGTGTGACCTTCCAGCTCCATGTTTTCTAACCAGCTGGGTGGATCCAGTGCCCTTTCTGGTCAGCTCAACTGTGAGCTCCCAGGGTTTTTTTTGCTCCTTTAATGTCTGCAGCACCGTCACATGTGAGTCTCTAAGTCAACACACGACCCTCAAGTCTCTGCATCTTTTGAATTCACAGACCAGTGACACTGTGATTTACTCTGGTTTGTGTTATTTTAGAGAGATATGAATGTCTAGAGTCAAAAAGCTTAGGTTGAAACCTGTTTTAACTAGAAGACAATGTTCCTCGATCTTAACTAGTGCATTTTTTAAAGCATCATGAAGAGTAACCTTTTGAGAATCTTGTGTATTCAATAACAATTTCATTTATGTCTTCTCTTTTCTATTCTATGAGTTCCAAACTTTCAGTCACTTAAATAGCTTATTGTTTTATTCAATACTGAATTCTTTTATCCTCCTTTCATCTTATTATTGTATTATTTGTATTTAAATAAGATAGTCTTCATCCTTATGAATTCATAAATATTTAATAAATGCTAATAAACAATTTCAACACAAAAAAAACGTTGCAACTAACTAATTGTCATTACTCTATATTGCCTAACATTGGCTTTATCTGCTGCCTAGTGCTCCTACGGGTATTCAGTTGTTATTTTCAGTTTACCAATTCATTGTATCACTTCAATAGTTCATTGGTGTATTGTGTTTGATATTGTGCTTTGTGCTTTCCATTGATATGAACTGTTATACTGGAAACATATTGAAGACATTAAATATAGTATTAAAAATGTTGTAAGCACACATCATTGGTTGGACATCTCTGCTTTAATGATTCCATGATGATGATATTGTACTCCATGTGGGCTCACTGCACATATCCTCATGAGATAAGCCTTGAACTTCTCACCCAGGCCTAAACAGAGTGTCAAGCATACTGAAGTGACGCCCTCTCTGTAAAAGGCTGAGTACCTTGAGAAATGATTGTTAAGGACCATAAGTTTTCTCTCTTTAAGAGTGCCCAGTGGTGTGTGGAATTACCGTCTCCATGGAACCTGAAGTGACATGTCCTCCATATGGGCCAGGCACTCTAAGTCCTGCTGATTTCTGTATACTCATGGTGATACTGGGCATGTCAGTATGTTATTAAATCCACCCTGCCCTTCTCTAGAGTGAAGACATGTAGCAGGAGGACAGTTGGTCTGGGGTCATGGCATGAGTGTGTGCAGAAGCACACAGAGCTATGTTTAAGGAGAAATTATACCGCCAACAGTGCATATGCTGGAATGATAACCAGCTAATGGATGAACTGCAGGCAGCACCGCTCTGAAACACAGATTGGTGAGTACCGTTTCTTCTTTTATTGCAGTCTCCAGATGACCATAGGTCTATGGGGAGACATTGCCCAATCAGAAGCCTTAATTTGACAATTTTCTATACTCTCGAGGACTTAATAGTGGGCTATATGAGTTATTCTTTGTTACCAGATGGCATTGCTTTGCCACAGACCAAATAGTATGCTGCCCATAGGATGCAGCCATCTGCTAACTCTGAATAAACATGTATACCAGGCGTCTCCAATGAGTAGCTCATGAGCTACTGGTAGTTCTCCAAGCTATCTACATTAAAGGCTATGGCTTGGAAGAATTATCACAGCTATAATACCAAATTAAAAAGTGTATATTCAAGATGAAATTCTATGTATTTGATTGCATTTCCTAAATATATCTACATTCAAAGTTGATAATACCTTTCTTTCATTACTACTGGGAACCCCGCCTGATGCACTGAGGTAATCACCTCTGATTACCATGCAGTTTTGCATGGGGTGGCCACTAATGTAATGTTGTCTGATGTGGTCCCTATACAACACTTAGAATATTAGTAGTGCAGCATGATTTTCATTGAATGTAGGTAGCTGTTATTACAAAAATGTTTGAAGACCCCTGCTGTCTGCCAAATCAATATGAAAATTGACAGAATTTTGCTAAAATGGCAACTTGTGAAACTTGTGACCTCTACAATGATACATTATCAGAGATTAAGGGCCTTATGTAGGTGGGCTGGCATTTACCACTTCATAAATACCGAATCATACCGATTCGGTATTTATGAAGTGGTAAATGCAATGTAGGTAATGAGTCGGTAAATATTACCGAATCGGAAAAATTCGGTAATTACCGAATCGGTATTTACCGATTCGGTAATGAGGCATACCTTCCCATTGATGGGAAGGTATGCCTCATTACCGAATCGGTAAATACCGATTCGGTAATGGGGGAGAACATGCAAGGGTGGCAGGGTGTCACATTGACACCCTGTTGCACCCCTGATTCGGCCATGTGTGCACATGTGGCGCACATACATGCCCTAAGGGCATGTATGTCTGCCACATTGCACACTTAAACGTGCACAAAAATGCTTTTTTTCACCTATTCGTCATTTACCACCAACCTTTAGTTGGTGGTAAATAACGAATCCCCACACCCACCACACACTCCCCCTACATCTCATTTCATGATTCGGTATTTACCGAATCGGTAAATCTACCGAATCGGTAATATTACCGATTCGGTAATTTTACCGATTCGGTAAATACCGAATCATGAAATTCTCCCCCTACATCTCAAAAGCCAAAATACCGGTCGGTAACGGTATAATTACCGAAAACCGGCCGTTACCGACCGGTATTTGGCTTCCTACATGAGGCCCTAAATCTTATAAAGTGGCTTTTGAAACCACTCCAACTTAATGCTTCTATAATCTGGAAACTCCTAAATTCCTTCTTGAGAAATCTGATAATTTAATAAATGTGAATGTTTAAAAACCTCACAGGACGTCTTCAAAAAGTGCATTGTTTTTTGCATGCTAAACATATGCTGTGTAACTCTTACTCTTTATGTTGTAGCATTCCAGAGTAAGGCAAACACTAAACAACTGAAGCCACGCTTTCACAGAGACTACATCTAAGAGTTCCTAGTGGGTCTTCATCAATGTTTCACTCACCCTTTGTAGTCATTCACTTGTGCAGATGCACACTGCCCTGCATAGCCTGCCACACTGCATACAGGCAGACTGGACCATCAAATGGAAATGATTGATCTAGGTATGTATACAGCTTTGTATAAATATATATTTGAAATGGGCTTGAGGGTCAAAAGAAGAGAACAATATCTTCCTTACACATTGCCTAAGTCACGTTTCAGCCTGCCCTGGCACTGTGAGCGTATTGCAACCAAGGCTCTGCCATTGTGTACCATCTCCCAGAAGGCCATGTTCAGCCTCAGCTGCCTTGCACCCATATTTGAATATGTTTGTGGCACACTGATTGGCAAGCCTCCAACATTCTCCCCAAATTTACTCTGATAGGCGTAGTACAGAGCAGACTACTAGGGCCCTCATTACAAGTGGCCTGATGTTTACACCAATATTTATCAGGCCCAACAAAATCTAATTCCGCTATTGGGTCTGATAAATATTTCCCAATTAGGACTTTGACCCTGAAAAAAATGGAATAATGTGGATTTTAATGTTTAATACATTAAAATCCACATACCGCAATATTTATCAGGCCTTTTCAGCCAAGAAACCTTTGCAGGTTTGACCTGCCGAAATTTATCAAGGGAAAACTACAGGAGTACAGTGCTGGCAGCCAAACTCCTAATTACCATATAGTGCTCAGATCAGATGCAGATCCATGACTCAGACCACCTTCATTGGCTCCATCAGCGAGAACCAGCACACATCCATTTTTAAATGATACTCATTGGTGAACCTGCAGCTGTTCTTCCCAATGCACTGAGGTGAATGTGGTGCTGATACATTCAGGCTGGGCCTGAGCTGGACGTCCCTGTACAAAGATCAGTTTCACACTTGTGGCTCTTACCAGAAGGGGGCAGTGTCTTGGGAGGGTGTGGCCTTGGGCGGGACACAGCAGCACTGCTACACTTCCTGTGAGTCTTCTCCCTGCAGTGATCCTGTCAGTACCAAAGGTCTCCTAGTGTTTTTGATTTCTGGATAATCTCAATTTACCCTAAAATGGATGGATTGACTAGCTCTTCTATCCGCAGCAGAACGATGATTAAGAGCGGGAACGGTTAAGGAAAGAAGTAAATTAGGTTGGATAAGACTTCTTACATTCATGGATGCGTGTGTGGGCATTTCCTGGACAACATATTTACAGAATATGTATTGGGTTGCTCGTATTTTGCAGCATTTTTGTTGTCCTCTTGCAAATACTTTAAATGTAATGTTCTCCACAGGAGACTCGTTCGAGCAGGAAATGTCTATTTGGAACTCATGAAACGGGATGTATTTAACAGCTGCATGTGCTGCTATCGATATGTTCACTGCTTCGAATTTGAAACTGTATAGAAAATACATGAAGCAGGTACGGCACGTGACTTTCCCACATAAGGCCAAACTTCACGTACAATTTTCACGGCAAGCATATTTCTGAAAATTTGTTGGGGAAATATTCCACAATCCCACACATACTTAGTTTAGCGGTGCCTAGATGAATTATAAACAAGCATTGGCATAGCCAATAGGTCTCGCCTTTGGGACTTTATAAGAGCTTAGCCGTGCAACAGTTGATGTTGTTGCACCAAGGATATTGTGCTGCATAATTAAATACATATAAGGTCCCAAAAGCAAGACCTATTGGCTATGCCAATGCTTGAACCTGTATTGTCTCTTCTGCCCATTATCGCCAGACAGTTCTATATTTGCATTGTTTGTAATGGTGTACTTGCAATTGTTTAATAAACAGAACTATTAAAAAAATAAAAAAGGACCTGTTTGGTACCAGCACCAACGGTTTTGTCTAAATCAGTATCAACCAACATAGCAGACAACATCAATGGTTGACATTGGCAACCACTTCTTGCCTTCTACAACTTTTCACTGTCACCTATTTTATTTTGGAAAATTCTTGGTCATAAAATGGGCAGTCTAATGTATCAGGCGTCCACCTTCAAGTATTTGTTTCAAAAGATTCCATTTGTGACAAAGCCAATCTATTTGTACAAAAGAAATCCGTTTCATGAAACATAAAAAATAAATATCCTAGTGATCAGAGAAGATTTTTTATTTTTATTCTCCTGGTCTCATTAAAAACTCAGTAGCTCGTACAAAGGCGGTTCACATTTTTCAAGTCAATCTGCAGTATACGCCATCATATTCAAGGCAAAACACAGTCATCTCAGCCTACACAAAAACGTGCATCTACAACACACACAGCAGTGAATCAAGCAAATCGTGACCTGTGAGAGCGCGTGAAAGAAACAACACATACGTACAACTGGCACACAACGAACAACACAGAGAAATAAAACACCCGAATACGAAGTAAAGCCACGCTCATCGGCACGCCGAACACAAACAAACACAGTATCCGTCTCTGTCTGTACAGAGTGACAGGCTGCTGATAGAGAAGGCGAGACATCAAAGAAGGGGCGCGTTGTGCGACAGTGGACCAACTCTGTGCATAATTATCATACAGAGACACATCACGCACAGCGTGCTGCAAGAAACACAGAAATCAATGTCACGAGTACCACACGGCGACTTTGGGCACCCGAACAGACACTATCCACGTTAAACCCACACTGACTGAATAATGTCCACTTTAAGGCATTAATTCTCCTTACAACCCCACGACACACATACCTGAATCAACACAACTAGAAACCAACATAGAATAAACGAATTACACTAATCAAATACAGCTGGATCTCTGTGGCATTACTTAGCATTCTATTGTATTCTCATTACAAAACCAACACGCAAAAAAACAGATTCTGGTATGGTTTGATATCGATTTTTGTCTGGAAATACCAAAAAGTGTTCAATCAGTCACTTAAATGCTTTATTAGGCTAGCGCATAGAACAAGTAAAGTGCCGTGAACTGAGCATTCCTGCTAACATGCTAAAGAGTAGTCGAGAAACAGCCACTACCTTTCCTGCTGTGTGATGTGCCTTTGCTTAGGCTGCTCCTGTCAAGCGCCTGAATGATGCAATGACGTCACACGCATCCTTCCGGTTGCATTATTCACACCTTTCTGTCCGTGTAATCGAAGACACAGTAGGATTATTTTGGCGCGTCACTTCAAGCACACTGCAAAGGCAACTATCAAGTAATGCATATTTCCCACAGCAGACAACATCCTTAAGACCCGTAGAAATAGCATGTGTGGTTGACCGAAAGGATTCTTTGTTTTAGAAAAGCAAAGATGTTAGCAAAAGTGGTAAAAAGGTTCACATAACAAGCTTGAAGTTACTTTTTAATGACCAAAACAAACAAAAACAAGCGGGCGCGCCTCGCGCTGAATGTAACAAAAAACAAACAGGAGTAGGCAGCAGGGGGAGGAGAGAGAGGAGGGGGCCTGCGCCTGTTTCCCTTGCGGGAGCGAGCAGGAACCATCTGTTAATTACAAACAGATGGTTTCAAAGCTCGCTCCCGAAAGGGAATCGCCAAACGTGCACACGTTGCCTTTCAAAGCAATGTAATACGTGCACGTTTTTGCCTGAAAAACGGAATTAATTTCTAAAGGTCTCCTCCTATGCAGCGCATGTGCACTGCATAGGCGAGACCTAAAAAGGGTGTGGGGAAATTTTGAATATTTTGCATGACAACTTAGTGATAGTTTTTTCAATACATTTTACAATCGAAGTAGAGAAAATGTCAGCTAATAGCAGGGTTTTAGAAAAAAAATAAAGCAAGACATATTTTGCAAAAAAAAGTGTATTGCAAACGCTTATGTTTTTTACTACGAACTTCTTGCGCAGGTGTAATTGAAGCTAGGACACTTTCCAACATGCATTATGTGAGAAGCTTACTAAATCTGATGGGACATTTTAAATGGCGCCCACAAATATTTCAAATGCTGCTCCTCTCGAAACTATGATCTTATTTTTGGATCTGCTTATACAGGGGAAAATCCCTTTCATTCCGTAAAATATGCGTTACAAACAAGTGGTTATGCTGGCTTGATCAATTCTCTAAAAGGAAATATTTTTGGCGCTGTCAGTGTTTATGCGGAAGTAAAATTGGTACATTGTTTCTTTATTTTGGATAATCATCATAGACTGTTTCTCAAATAAAATAACAGTAGATAGAGTAAAAGATGTCAGTAAGAATAGCCTAACTGAAAAAAAATCCTTATGTGTTCTGCACAAAAGCTAAAAGTCAGATTAGTCGTGATTTGCCTTTATTATTCCATACAATAAAGCGTTGTGAAACCACAAATAAAAACAATAAAAGTGACACAGTAGCTACTATCTGTTTACACCATATTGACAGTTCAAACAAATAGTGTGAATACTTTCTAAATGTATAATTATTTCCTCACAGTGCCTTAAAGGCCCACACAAAACATAAATGGGTAGATTTATGAGCACCTTGTGCCCCATTTACGCCGCCGTTGCGTCACTTTTGTGACGCAGCGGCGGCGCAAATCCTGCGCCATGCTGCGGGGTATTTACAACGTGACGCATCTGGGAGATGCGTCATGTTGTAAAGCCCTGCGCCAGCAGTAGACGTACCTGTGCAGGGGGGGGCGTTCCGTCGCAGAAACGCCTCCTAAAAGTGGTTGAGTGAAATCTACAAGATTTCACTCAGTCACTTTTGAGCCCATGCTGCGTCAAAACCCTGCGCCTGCTTGAAGCAGGCGTAAGGATTGACGCAGCATTGTAATGATAGGGCACCCCCGAGCCTTGCTGGAGCTGCGTCGCGCTTGCGACGCAACTCCAGCAATGCGCCGCCTTTCCGACATGAGATGCGTCACGCATCTGCCTATCCGAGTGCCACGGTGCGCCGCATTGTAAATGCGGCGCATCAATGGTGGCGCATGGGTGGGCAGATGCGTCGCAACTCTTCTGGCGCATCTCTGCTGATTAGCAGAGATGCGCCAGACGTCATAAATCTGCCCCAAAATTTGAGACCTAGATCTAACTGAAGATAACATATTGCTCTTTACAGCTGTATTTAGGATATAAATCAGGGGTTTCGAAATGTACTCTTACTAAAGGCCTTAGTTGTTGTTTAGAATCTTACTCAAAAGTGTAATGTCGCAACAGCACTAATAACGACACATTCACACATTTATTACCACAGTATAAAAGATGAATTCAAGTTTATTACCACAGTATCCAGGATCCAGGAGAGAATAAAAAACAGTTTAAAGCATCACAGATTGCATGTTAAAATGTCCTAGAGGGAAACAACTCTGCTAGCAGTCACAAGACCTCTCCAATGTGATTTATTTTACCTTACTGCACACATTTAACCTCTTGCATCCTGATTTTGGTTAAATACGTTTTGAAAAATGTCATAGCATTAACCATACATGAATGTAATATGCTGTTAACATTGTTAAATGAAGGGAGTGGCATCATGACCCAGTGAAGGCTTCACACTTTGTGAGCATTAGCTCATCCAACACACACCTCAGCTCCTTCTTGGAAAGGTTTGCTCTGATCTGTTAAGCGGGGGCCAAGTAAAAGGGTGGGTCCCAAAACATTGATTTCCCATGTTCATTCCCATATGAAATTTTGGGAAGCAATATAGAAAAAAAATAGCTGAACAGAATCAGTGCAGTCGTTTTTGAGAAGTTGGCATTAAAAGTGGTGCTCAGAAGGTCACAAAGGTGTTGAAAAGATAGTGATATCTGGACTGTTGGTGTTCAGGTATGCTCTGGACACTTTAAAGGGTGAGGGGTCTGGTCAATCTTGATTTTCCGACCACAACAAGCAAAAATATGTTGTGGCAGCTCTAACAGGACTCAACGACATGGTCCCTGCGCCCTGAAATGTAATTAAAAAAAATATAAGGGTCCAAGGTGGGCACACCCTAACCCCAAAAGCCTTATGGGGGGGGTCCCAAAGCTGTAAACATAAAAGCATTTCCTACAGAGAATACTGCAGTAAATGAAAAAAATGAGATGTTTCTTTTTTCATAGAAATGAGGTCACAATTTCAATGAGTACTGCAAGATCTTCTTCATCCATTTCAGTAAAACATTCTGCCATCAAAGTCAAACATACTTTCAATGCCAGCAGCAGTCTGTCAGTTAACTCTCTATTAATCAACTGCAGGGTCACTATAGTATGAAAAAAATGACTTCCGGGTAAGAGGTGAAGTATTTTATATCATCACTGATATTTTTCATTAAATGGAAAAGATTTGTGCAGATACATTTTGCTTCGCCATGACTCACCATCATATTGTTAGGACTGTGATGAGAAAGAATAGGGCTATGTGTAAAGGTGATACTCTCAAGTAATCAAAGCACCGAACCATAAGGGCCCAGCATCCCTACATGATATACAGGGTTAGTAACACACCTAGGAACACCTCTGTTTCCTTCTGTTCATCCCACTGACATTAAAACCATGGAGGCCAGGATTATAGTGAACAAGAACAATTTGACATGCAAATGCATCACTGTCTGGCAGAAGCTGGATTTATAGTATTATAAAATGATTAATATGGCTATGAAAAGCATAACCGTGAATATGTGCAATTTAATTAACTACAAGACGATTGTTTCAAAGGGTACAGTTTAAATCTGAAAGAGACGTATAAAGGCAAAAGAAGGATTGAAGCACGATTACAGCGGATTAGCAGAAGCTTTTAAGTTGAAAACCACAGGTACCATATCTAAGACACAGAGGGTCAGTATGTAGCAATTAGACAGCCAGACGTGATGTTATCTTCCAAGTAGACCCGAGCAAAAGAAGGAATAAAACATGATATTGAAAATGCAATGCGTGGTGTATGTCTTTTTCCCAATTCATGTAGAGTATAGGAAATACGATCAGAATATTAAAATAAAAAATAAATATCCTAGTGATCAGAGAAGATTTTTTATTTTTATTCTCCTGGTCTCATTAAAAACTCAGTAGCTCGTACAAAGGCGGTTCACATTTTTCAAGTCAATCTGCAGTATACGCCATCATATTCAAGGCAAAACACAGTCATCTCAGCCTACACAAAAACGTGCATCTACAACACACACAGCAGTGAATCAAGCAAATCGTGACCTGTGAGAGCGCGTGAAAGAAACAACACATACGTACAACTGGCACACAACGAACAACACAGAGAAATAAAACACCCGAATACGAAGTAAAGCCACGCTCATCGGCACGCCGAACACAAACAAACACAGTATCCGTCTCTGTCTGTACAGAGTGACAGGCTGCTGATAGAGAAGGCGAGACATCAAAGAAGGGGCGCGTTGTGCGACAGTGGACCAACTCTGTGCATAATTATCATACAGAGACACATCACGCACAGCGTGCTGCAAGAAACACAGAAATCAATGTCACGAGTACCACACGGCGACTTTGGGCACCCGAACAGACACTATCCACGTTAAACCCACACTGACTGAATAATGTCCACTTTAAGGCATTAATTCTCCTTACAACCCCACGACACACATACCTGAATCAACACAACTAGAAACCAACATAGAATAAACGAATTACACTAATCAAATACAGCTGGATCTCTGTGGCATTACTTAGCATTCTATTGTATTCTCATTACAAAACCAACACGCAAAAAAACAGATTCTGGTATGGTTTGATATCGATTTTTGTCTGGAAATACCAAAAAGTGTTCAATCAGTCACTTAAATGCTTTATTAGGCTAGCGCATAGAACAAGTAAAGTGCCGTGAACTGAGCATTCCTGCTAACATGCTAAAGAGTAGTCGAGAAACAGCCACTACCTTTCCTGCTGTGTGATGTGCCTTTGCTTAGGCTGCTCCTGTCAAGCGCCTGAATGATGCAATGACGTCACACGCATCCTTCCGGTTGCATTATTCACACCTTTCTGTCCGTGTAATCGAAGACACAGTAGGATTATTTTGGCGCGTCACTTCAAGCACACTGCAAAGGCAACTATCAAGTAATGCATATTTCCCACAGCAGACAACATCCTTAAGACCCGTAGAAATAGCATGTGTGGTTGACCGAAAGGATTCTTTGTTTTAGAAAAGCAAAGATGTTAGCAAAAGTGGTAAAAAGGTTCACATAACAAGCTTGAAGTTACTTTTTAATGACCAAAACAAACAAAAACAAGCGGGCGCGCCTCGCGCTGAATGTAACAAAAAACAAACAGGAGTAGGCAGCAGGGGGAGGAGAGAGAGGAGGGGGCCTGCGCCTGTTTCCCTTGCGGGAGCGAGCAGGAACCATCTGTTAATTACAAACAGATGGTTTCAAAGCTCGCTCCCGAAAGGGAATCGCCAAACGTGCACACGTTGCCTTTCAAAGCAATGTAATACGTGCACGTTTTTGCCTGAAAAACAGAATTAATTTCTAAAGGTCTCCTCCTAAGCAGCGCATGTGCACTGCATAGGCGAGACCTAAAAAGGGTGTGGGGAAATTTTGAATATTTTGCATGACAACTTAGTGATAGTTTTTTCAATACATTTTACAATCGAAGTAGAGAAAATGTCAGCTAATAGCAGGGTTTTAGAAAAAAAATAAAGCAAGACATATTTTGCAAAAAAAAGTGTATTGCAAACGCTTATGTTTTTTACTACGAACTTCTTGCGCAGGTGTAATTGAAGCTAGGACACTTTCCAACATGCATTATGTGAGAAGCTTACTAAATCTGATGGGACATTTTAAATGGCGCCCACAAATATTTCAAATGCTGCTCCTCTCGAAACTATGATCTTATTTTTGGATCTGCTTATACAGGGGAAAATCCCTTTCATTCCGTAAAATATGCGTTACAAACAAGTGGTTATGCTGGCTTGATCAATTCTCTAAAAGGAAATATTTTTGGCGCTGTCAGTGTTTATGCGGAAGTAAAATTGGTACATTGTTTCTTTATTTTGGATAATGATCATAGACTGTTTCTCAAATAAAATAACAGTAGATAGAGTAAAAGATGTCAGTAAGAATAGCCTAACTGAAAAAAAATCCTTATGTGTTCTGCACAAAAGCTAAAAGTCAGATTAGTCGTGATTTGCCTTTATTATTCCATACAATAAAGCGTTGTGAAACCACAAATAAAAACAATAAAAGTGACACAGTAGCTACTATCTGTTTACACCATATTGACAGTTCAAACAAATAGTGTGAATACTTTCTAAATGTATAATTATTTCCTCACAGTGCCTTAAAGGCCCACACAAAACATAAATGGGTAGATTTATGAGCACCTTGTGCCCCATTTACGCCGCCGTTGCGTCACTTTTGTGACGCAGCGGCGGCGCAAATCCTGCGCCATGCTGCGGGGTATTTACAACGTGACGCATCTGGGAGATGCGTCATGTTGTAAAGCCCTGCGCCAGCAGTAGACGTACCTGTGCAGGGGGGGGCGTTCCGTCGCAGAAACGCCTCCTAAAAGTGGTTGAGTGAAATCTACAAGATTTCACTCAGTCACTTTTGAGCCCATGCTGCGTCAAAACCCTGCGCCTGCTTGAAGCAGGCGTAAGGATTGACGCAGCATTGTAATGATAGGGCACCCCCGAGCCTTGCTGGAGCTGCGTCGCGCTTGCGACGCAACTCCAGCAATGCGCCGCCTTTCCGACATGAGATGCGTCACGCATCTGCCTATCCGAGTGCCACGGTGCGCCGCATTGTAAATGCGGCGCATCAATGGTGGCGCATGGGTGGGCAGATGCGTCGCAACTCTTCTGGCGCATCTCTGCTGATTAGCAGAGATGCGCCAGACGTCATAAATCTGCCCCAAAATTTGAGACCTAGATCTAACTGAAGATAACATATTGCTCTTTACAGCTGTATTTAGGATATAAATCAGGGGTTTCGAAATGTACTCTTACTAAAGGCCTTAGTTGTTGTTTAGAATCTTACTCAAAAGTGTAATGTCGCAACAGCACTAA
Organism: Triturus cristatus; assembly: GCF_964204655.1. Lineage (NCBI taxonomy): Eukaryota > Metazoa > Chordata > Amphibia > Caudata > Salamandridae > Triturus > Triturus cristatus. The sequence goes on from NC_140591.1 coordinate 361,790,044, forward strand.
TAACGACACATTCACACATTTATTACCACAGTATAAAAGATGAATTCAAGTTTATTACCACAGTATCCAGGATCCAGGAGAGAATAAAAAACAGTTTAAAGCATCACAGATTGCATGTTAAAATGTCCTAGAGGGAAACAACTCTGCTAGCAGTCACAAGACCTCTCCAATGTGATTTATTTTACCTTACTGCACACATTTAACCTCTTGCATCCTGATTTTGGTTAAATACGTTTTGAAAAATGTCATAGCATTAACCATACATGAATGTAATATGCTGTTAACATTGTTAAATGAAGGGAGTGGCATCATGACCCAGTGAAGGCTTCACACTTTGTGAGCATTAGCTCATCCAACACACACCTCAGCTCCTTCTTGGAAAGGTTTGCTCTGATCTGTTAAGCGGGGGCCAAGTAAAAGGGTGGGTCCCAAAACATTGATTTCCCATGTTCATTCCCATATGAAATTTTGGGAAGCAATATAGAAAAAAAATAGCTGAACAGAATCAGTGCAGTCGTTTTTGAGAAGTTGGCATTAAAAGTGGTGCTCAGAAGGTCACAAAGGTGTTGAAAAGATAGTGATATCTGGACTGTTGGTGTTCAGGTATGCTCTGGACACTTTAAAGGGTGAGGGGTCTGGTCAATCTTGATTTTCCGACCACAACAAGCAAAAATATGTTGTGGCAGCTCTAACAGGACTCAACGACATGGTCCCTGCGCCCTGAAATGTAATTAAAAAAAATATAAGGGTCCAAGGTGGGCACACCCTAACCCCAAAAGCCTTATGGGGGGGGTCCCAAAGCTGTAAACATAAAAGCATTTCCTACAGAGAATACTGCAGTAAATGAAAAAAATGAGATGTTTCTTTTTTCATAGAAATGAGGTCACAATTTCAATGAGTACTGCAAGATCTTCTTCATCCATTTCAGTAAAACATTCTGCCATCAAAGTCAAACATACTTTCAATGCCAGCAGCAGTCTGTCAGTTAACTCTCTATTAATCAACTGCAGGGTCACTATAGTATGAAAAAAATGACTTCCGGGTAAGAGGTGAAGTATTTTATATCATCACTGATATTTTTCATTAAATGGAAAAGATTTGTGCAGATACATTTTGCTTCGCCATGACTCACCATCATATTGTTAGGACTGTGATGAGAAAGAATAGGGCTATGTGTAAAGGTGATACTCTCAAGTAATCAAAGCACCGAACCATAAGGGCCCAGCATCCCTACATGATATACAGGGTTAGTAACACACCTAGGAACACCTCTGTTTCCTTCTGTTCATCCCACTGACATTAAAACCATGGAGGCCAGGATTATAGTGAACAAGAACAATTTGACATGCAAATGCATCACTGTCTGGCAGAAGCTGGATTTATAGTATTATAAAATGATTAATATGGCTATGAAAAGCATAACCGTGAATATGTGCAATTTAATTAACTACAAGACGATTGTTTCAAAGGGTACAGTTTAAATCTGAAAGAGACGTATAAAGGCAAAAGAAGGATTGAAGCACGATTACAGCGGATTAGCAGAAGCTTTTAAGTTGAAAACCACAGGTACCATATCTAAGACACAGAGGGTCAGTATGTAGCAATTAGACAGCCAGACGTGATGTTATCTTCCAAGTAGACCCGAGCAAAAGAAGGAATAAAACATGATATTGAAAATGCAATGCGTGGTGTATGTCTTTTTCCCAATTCATGTAGAGTATAGGAAATACGATCAGAATATTAGACGCATGCATCAGTAATGAAAGTATGCAAGGAGAAACATTGATGAACAACTTCAAGTATATATGTCCATATAGGGAAGGATAGACAAAAGATGTAGATGGTTTAAAATAAACGACCTGTACAATATTGTGAAATAGGATCAGAATTCAGGATGCATGATAAGTGTACAATACACTAGCACTATTGCCACATTTACGATTTCTGAATAATTCCTGTTAAATATGGCTTTCATAGTAAGCCTCCATCATGAATGACAGGATCAAGATCTGGTTACTTGGTGATTTCACAATAGCGGATAGCCAAATTGCTCACCCACTGCTGTGACGTCATCCCAGAAAGCAGTTGCTTCTCCTTTGTTCTGCCACCAAGTGCAGTTTGATTCTGACAAAGATCAGAGGGAGGTGGGAAAAACACAGGAGGCACTGTGCCTGCACTAAGGGCAGGCGCGTAGCTAGGGGGGTGCGGTGGGGGCGGTCCGCCCCAGGAAGCACTAATTTTGAGGCGGCAGCCATGCGGCATTGGTGGCCCGTGGTGGGGGCCTTATCATTTGTTTGGACACTCAGTCCACAGTAGTGTCCTGTCCCCAAATAAATGATAAAGGCAGCCGCCACGGGCCGCGCGGCCCCGTCTAAACTGCTAGCGCGCGCGCACCTGCTTTTTAAGCAGCGACGTACCCAGGATGTGGTTCCTGTCCCAGGGCCGTCAATCTTGTAGCGCGCGAAAGCGCTACCAATGACGGCCCTGGGCATAATGTTTGGCCAGTCCTCGCGCTGAAACGTAGCGCAGCACGGCAGCAGTGACGCGTCACACGCTCGCCTCTCCTCAGCGGCCGCCAGCACAAACATAGTAGGTGGTGTTATTATAAAAAGCATAATCAGTCTATTTTTATTTGTATTCTCCGTTTCACAGGGTTATTATAGAATGCATAATCAGTCCAGGGTTATTATATAATGCATAATCAGTCCATTTTTGTTTGTATTCTCCGTTTCACAGGGTACTCGGTTAGAGTCTTTCATTTCTATAAATCGTGAAGGTCTCTTGTCCGCCTTAAAAACTCTGACCTATTCTTATCGGGAGCGGAAAGCCGTGCAGATTATAGTCCCGCTCACGTTACCATCAAAATAATATTGCAGACGCCTCCGATTACTTTCAGTGGACGCCCTGTCCAAACTCCCCTGAAGATGCAGCTCATTGTCACACTGGGGAAGCCCTGGACAGACTGCGTTTTCGTTTCGTTCGTGATTAAATCGCCATCTGAAATAACGCCCTTATGGACAGCTGACTGACTGTATGCGAGACTGCGCGTTTGGGGGTACGATCTGGTAGGAAAGAAAACGTGACTGCAGTTCTCTTTGTTCAATGACATATTCTTTGGTTTTGCTTCATAGCTGTTGAAAGTAGTTGGCAGACTCTACTGCTCCCTGCGGTGTACTATGTGCCATTTCTATGTACTGCTACATGCTTCGTGAATGCATACTTTTGATATAGCCGTTACTGATTCTCTCCCCTTGTTTAGCACAGCCTCTTTGAATCTTTGTGCAAGATTGGTTTGGGGAAACTGACTCAAAGTTGCTTAATAAGGGCCCTTTCCTCAGGGTTTTCTCATCAGCACGGAGTCAGGCTTGTACTTTTCCCTGTCAGAATTTGGTAATATATGTAATTGGGATTGTGCTGTATTATGAGTTGCCTATTCAGCTGCGGGACTAATTCTTTTTGGGTAAGCCTATTAATTGGCTTGGTAAACTGCTCGAGTTATTTTTTTTCTGGAGTTAATTTAGTAATCATATATTCAGGTAATTGAAACCTTTACATGATGAGAGAAAATGCAAGTAACAAATATTTTTAAAAAGCATGTACTCTATCAAAGAGCTTTTTTAAAAACATGTTTTAAAAAGGCTGTATGTATGCTCTGCCACCCTTCCGAGCGTACACAAGAGTGCCAATGATCATTTAAACTTTGTCCTTAATGGAACACGAACGTGCAAATTAAAGTTATTATTTTTTCTTGTGTTTTTTCAAATTTATTAATTGTTTCAAAAACAACTAACTACCCACCATTGTGCTGCAGTTGGGTTCCAGATACTATCGACCAAGGGTTGTTAAACAAATGAATCCTCTTCGTTCTTCTCATATGGTCCAGCTGGCCTCACGGCCCCCGAAATGGGAGGGCTCGGGTCACTCGCTCAGGTCACTGATGTAGCAGCAGCTGAGCTTGCATTGTTTTTTTGGGGGTGACCTAGTGGTTAATGCTCTGGGTTTTTTTTTTGGGGGGGGGGATGAAGTCAGCCTGTTCCGTTCATCGCCAATAGTTCTGTTAATCACCGAGTGCTCCGATCTGTGAGTTGTGAATTGTAAGGTCTTAGAAGCTACCGAAGTGTGGCTTCATGCCGCACCTCTGGTATTAGTTTCTGCCCAGATACTTCCTGTTGGTGAACCTGCAAGGCCAGAAGGCGTCCAGCCTTCATCCCCCAATCATAATAGCATTGTTTATAGCGTAGAAGTGTTTTTTCTGCTCTGGTGGTGTACAGAGTGGGTGTAGAGTGTGACCTATGTGGGAGTCGTTTTGGTGTTCTTGATGTCTAGCGGGTGGTTTTACTGCTGTGGTCTTGTAGCAGCAGTTAAGTATGGAGTGGTGTAAAGAGGAGGAAGGGATACTGGTGGGCCTTCATCAACTGAGACTTGACCTTCGAGGTTTGCTCTATGCTTACGTCTCAGTTTCACACCCTTTCTTGTGCAGTGGAGTAGAAAGTGACGTCGTAACTTCAACCCTGTCAATCCACCCCTGCTGCTCTCCGTAATTTTTCTCCAGGTCCCCCCCTCCGCCCCTGCCGCTACCTGCCATGGGCGGCAATCTGGGGGATAGCCCCGGGCGCCATGAGCTCTAGCTACGCCACTGACTAAGGGTGGGTGGAACTCACAGAGTTTCAATTCCGCGGAATAACCTAAAAACTCAGCAAGATTCCGTGGCGTTCCGCAAGTGGTGAAATTTCGGTATGTTGTGCTGCTCAAGTTGATTTTTAGCATTGGGAGCTTGTCCCACACTGTAAAATCAGCACGAATGGCACCAAATTGTGCGCCAAAGGGAGCTGCTTCTTCCTGCAACTCGAATAGATTTTGTTTTAAGCGGCAGCTTTCTCAATGAAAGTGTCAGCTTTCTCAACGCAAGCGGTAGCGACCTGCCGCTACCACTCACATTGAAAAATTGTCCCTTGTCCTAGCAATTGATTTTCTCACTCGCCAACTTTACGTTGGCGAGCCGCACACAAAAAAAACACCACCACACGGTGGTTGGCAGAGTTTTTTCCGGAACACTGCACTCCAGGTGGAGCACGGATCGGGCAAAAATCCCCAAACTCTGCCAGGGAAGTTTACTGTCCACCGCTGGCATCAATCAATCAATCAGTGATGGTAAAGCGGAGTCAGTGCTGGGGGGAAGGGGGTGGCCCTGTTGAGTACTGGGGTCATCCAAAAAGTCAGATCTTGAGGTCCTTACTGAACTGGGGCAGTGTGGGAGATTGCCGGATGTGGAGGTTGTTTTAGGCTTTGGCTGTGAGGTGGGAAAATGACTTTCCTCCCATTCTGGTCTGGCTGATACGTGGAAGGGTGGCCAGAGAGAGCTGGCCTGATCAGAGGTGTCTTTTGGGTGCATGGAAGGAGAGGCAGTTGTTCAGGTATGTGGGTCCGGTGTTGTGATGGGCCTTGTATGCATGGAGGAGGAGTTTGAAGGTTATTCTTCTTTTGACTGGAAGCCATTGGAGATCGCGGAGGTGTTGGGTGATGTGTCTGCGAAAGGGGATGTCAAGGATCAGTCTGGCTGCAGCGTTCTGGACAGTCTGGAGTTTGCAAAGGAGTTTCATGCTGATTCTGGCATAGAGAGTGTTGCCGTAGTCCAGTCTGCTGCTGATGAATGTCTGTGTGAGACAGTTTTTCTGGTTTTGGTTGGGATCCCACTGAAAGCCTTTCAGAGCATATGGAGGGTGTTGAAGCAGGTCGAGGAGACGGCGTTGATCTGGCAGTTCATTGTGAGTGATGAGTCTAGTATGAAACCATGATACCAAGGTTTTGTAGTCCATTGGGGCTAGGGGAT